>NW_006263454.1:1009416-1038299 GCF_000469605.1 Apis dorsata
GATGTAGAACACACATGTGTAGAATATATTAGACACACAACAAGAGAGAGAGAGAGCGGATGGATCGATGGTCTCGCGAGGTAATCACCGACGGTTGGTGAACGTGTCCTGGCAAAGGTAGTACCTGGTGGTGATTAGCCCGTTGCGTGGTTGAAAAGGGACGCGGTTAAACCGAGTTGCTTCGAACCAAACACCGAGTGATGATCGCACGAAGAAGCGAATTCGCTTTCAGACACACACACGTGTGTTCCTCGTAGATCGATACGCTATTGAAATATTCACGGGGCGACGTATGTAGGGGGTGGTGCAACGTCAAGGCCTTTGTCGGCGAGCGCACTCCGTTATTTATTTCCTGGTCACGCGCTGATTCCTCCTCCTCCTCCTCCTCCTGCTCTGCGTTACGCACGCGGTCGCAGGACAGATCGATCTGAATCAGAAGCGAAGACCACGTGTCCTCGAGGATCGGTTCGACGAGGGTAGGTTCGCCACGCGACCGACAGCCCAGCACTGACCGAGTGCACGAGGCGTCGCGACGCTGACCAGAAACCCGATGACGTCTGCCCGCACCACCGACCGCTCTTCTAACACTGGCTGTGGTTCTTCTTTCGCGCCACTTTCGCGCCGATGGGCACGAGGGCATCGTGTGTGTAAGGTGAATTTTAGATTGGCCTTTAATAGTTGCGGCGAAGTGCAAACGATCGGTTTTACGATCGTGAAATTTATTGCAATCGTGTGCCAACGGTGATTAATCATATGAATGGAAAACAAAAGAGGCTGAAGTAAGTTTTGCCATGAAATTCTTCTCGAGATCGTCAAACGTTTATCTCGGTTTTTGCTGTTGAAATGAAAAGTTTTTCGAATGGATGGAAATTATTATAAGATTCTGGTGAGGGTAAAATGGGAAACAACGATGCTCGATGTCTCGTGATATCGATCAAATATATATTTTCCTGATTATCAATTGGCATCGAATCACAAGTGTGAGAAAATATAGATCGTGTTTATTGACATATGTAATTTAATAGATTATTTTGACTGGTCTGAGAATAGTGGTGCGAATTTTATAATGCACCACGGGTAAATGCAAGAAGAAGACGTAAAGATATTTTTACGAGTTGTAAAATATTTGCGGATTTACGATCGTATCGGTGTTCGAACTGCTTTCGAACAACTGGTTGGCACTGGTTCTCTTCGAAATGCTGCGCATATATGTATGTAGAATAATTGAGCTTCTTCGCAGGTTTCTTGTTAAAAATGTATAATTCTATTGCGGATGAATAAGTAAAAATTGATAAGAACATTAAAAAATATTACATAACTTTTTCATAATTTTATTTTGCGTTACCAATGCGCAAAAAGGTGCATCGAAAGTTTGGCTAGTCGAAAACAATATTTTTTTGGATCGATGCCATTGCAAGAAATTAACTAACTCGTCTCGTGAATATTATTAGAGCGTATTTATCATCGCCGAGGAAAAAGTTGAAGGATTTTTATCGAAGGTTTCCCTTGAAACTGCTTAAGAATTAAAACAATCACGCGAAGTGATACTAATTTCTTTTCATTGAGAAAACGAACGTAATAATTGTAATTCCTCCTGATATATCGCAATTATTTATAAAATTTCACGTGATTAAAATCATTTATTGAAAAAAGAAAAATTTGAAATAAACGATAATAGGTTGAGAAACACGGGAACTATAAACTTTGAAATTTGTTTCAAATAGACGACAAATATAGTTTGATTGAAGTGGAACAAGAATCATGGCGTAAAAAATAATTGTTATTGCATGTTCGATTCTACAAAGAGGAAAATTTTTGATATGTCGAAGTGAATTTTTGATCGTAATATATTTCTGACACACAATTTGAAACATTTAATCAAAATACACTTCAAAATCCTAGAGATTAGTAACGTTGTTACGGATATTATTTATGTTATAATTAATTTATTTATATCATTACGTTATCCAATTAATCCCGCGTTTAATTATATCAAAATTATATCATCGTGTTTGTAGAACAGAAGTGGATCAACAAGTGTTTCACATAAATCCAATTATTCGAAAGGCGAAATACAGACGTAACAAGAAGAAATATTGGCAACTGTTTAAAATTCTATCAGTTTGCGAAACATTAAGCAACGAACCCTCGTATTTCCAATGACAATTCTACGATAAATTCATCTTCATTAACGTGGAAATTTCACGGATCTATTGATTTACAAATAATCGAAATTCATTCCCTTTGTCGAGATTTACGACGATGGAACGTCGCCATAATTCAGAACACCGTGTGTAATACAGCTGGGAATAAAAGAGCGGAATTTCGTCGTCGATCGCGCCAAAAATCGCGTTCATCGCACTTTTGGCATCGTTTCTGTTGTCCATCTTCGAATCTTGATTCACGGATCGGAAAGCACAAGAGCCAACAATGATATTGATCGTTTCTTTACGATTCTTCTCTTCAAGGAAAAAAATTCTTAAATTACTTTTACAAGATATATATATATTTGTCGATACTTTCTCAGAGCAATCAAATAAATGACAGAACGCAAATCTAATTATATCTCGCAAACAAGATCAAACAAAACGTATTGCTACGATATAATGATGTAACTCATAAATTATTGGCTTAAAGAAAAACATCGTTTTAGACGTTAAATTATTTAAATATTTGCTATTAATTACGATACACCTTGTATTTTAATGTTTTTCGCCAAAAGTGCAGACAATATGGCTCGAAAAGAATCTTTTCTCTATGTAAATGAACGATACACTTTCCATATGAATGTGGGATAAAAAAGAAGGGAATATTCAACAGAAAAATGAGAAATTTTATAATCGTGATTAGTTCCATTCACAGAGTATCATCTTTCTCGTCGGAGAAATGCCGATTCACGCTACTAGTCTGACTACTGGCTTATTCCACTGCGAGCTTCTAACGAGCAACGCCCTTATTTGTAATTAACGTTACAGTGATGGACGCGCTTTTACTTTTGTTTCTTGCAGTTTTCCATTTCGTATTTTACTCTCGTACGATCGTTCATTTCGCTTTCTGACGAAATAATTTACGCAAATGATTAATTACTTCATCAAATTGTATCAAAAAAAAAAAAAAAAAAAATGATATGGCAAAGGGATAAAAATAACTTTCTTCGAGAAAACGAGTGATTGATTAAATTTAAACTCTTTTCATAATCAATCGAATCACCAACAATTCTCCAAACGAGAATATTCTAATTTAAAAAATACAAAAATACATACCGAATAAAAAGCGAGAGGAGTCAAGTTTCCTCAAGCAAACAAATGAGTAACCGGATATTGTCTTACATCGTCGATACAACGACGAAACTTATTCTTAGAATTCGTCACGAGACTAAATCGTACATACTAACATGTTGGCTGTACGACAGAAACTATGAATACTTCAAGGTGGCCAGCGAGGGAGGCCAGTTCGTGGCATCAGTTTGTGAAAATCGGTTGTGGAATCGGTTGTCGATCTTGCAATGTCACGGCGATCGATCCTCGACCTTGATCCTTAATAAGGCTTATCGAAACGAATCCATTAATCTTTTTAATGGCGGCTGTTCCATATTTTTCGGTGGAATCCTTCTCCACGAACTCGGCCCATTTCGTCTCGAGGAATTGAATTTGAGGAGTGTCTTTTTGTCCAGGCCAAAACTTCTGCCGAGGACGTATATCTCAGATATAAAGTTTCTTTCCTCACGAGCAATCCTTGTGCACTTTTGCCATCGTTAGCGGGAAGTCGATTCGAGGCCAATAATATTTCTATCGCTTTGAACTACCGCTAAAGTTACGTTTGCATTAGGCAACTGTGGTATGATGGTTATAAATCAATCCATGTCAAAGTTCATCAAAGTGTGATACATATGTGTAAACTTTTGGTACAAAGTTATTTTTAATCTTTAATAAACAGAATTTTCTTGTTGAAATTGATTGAAACTTATCGTTAAAAATAAATAAAATAAAATCGATCAATTTCAAATGATCGTCAGACTAAAAATTGTTTAATGTAAAATAATTGCAGTTTAGTTAAAGCTTCGTTTTTTTATTTAACAAAATTACACACGGACAAAATTTTACGTCGATATATGAAAATAATAAGAAAAAAATAAGTACATTTTTTTTAAGTATTTTATTTTATAAGTATTAATTTTTTTATTTTCTATCTCATAACATTTAAAATATTAATCTCATAAAAATGAAAAAATTTAACAAGTTTCAAAACAAGTGATCATTTTAGTAATTTAAATATATATATATTTAAATAAATCTAACTTCAAAACTATTTCTATATAAAAATTAGAAAATTTAAATTAAACTTTCCCTTACAATCTTCCCGTATATTTTAATAGAAATATGCTCATTTAATAAAGTTCTCTGGTTAAAATCGATTTCATCGAAAATTCACGAATGCGTTTCTCGACAAGAAGTTATCCTTGCGGAAACACGGTCTTAAGTAGTTTTAAAACCTATACAACTTCCTTTAATCTCGCGGTGCTCGACATTCTGCTAAGGAATCCACGCGAAAATAGAACAAGAGCATTAAACTTGAACCGTGGAGTTCAAGTACGCGATTTATCGTTTGCTGATTTCGTCACGTGAGACCATTTTAGCAAGGTCGATGAACCTCCACTGCGATATCGTGTTTTTTTTCTTTCTTTTCTTCCTTTTTTTTTTTTTATTTTTATTCAAATATTTAATTATTGCTCACATCTCGCGATACGTGCGCATTGGCATATAATTTCAATTTTTATCTCCAATTACTCTTTCCTAATCTTTCAAGCAATCTTACCTTATTATCACGTTACACAATTTAGGATCTTTATGCATACTTTTTTTCATGGTACAAAATTTACATAATTTCTTCCACAACCTTCCAAGTGATTTTATTATGTTTATAAGATTGCATAATTTCTTAAAAATTTCTCTCACCTTAATTTTGAAAACAATATACCCTTTCGTAATATTAGAAAAATTTTTCTAATATTCCTAAATTAAATTTTCTCTTTCTTGAAGAATGTTTTTTTGCTTTGTAATTCAATATGAAATAATCGAGTTATTTTTATCCGATGAATTATTTAACACCAAATGCAAAGCTAACTCTGCAAACAAAGAATTGTTCGTATATGATCATCGATAACGTCCACTGTCACGAAACTGAAGTTCAAGTATTCATTGGCTTTACCCGATACACACACTCGAGTGTTTTACGCGTGCTACAAATAACACGTTCCACAGTAAAAACGGTGATATATTGAATATACTTTGTCGGAATAAATTCAAACGTCAAATCTCGCACGAAAATTTTTACGAAAGATATATCCTCGATGGCGCGAAAAATAATTTTTACGAAATCGTTGTAAGAATCTTTAAGAAATATGACAGTCGAAGAAAAATAAAATACATTAAAATGATGTACAAGAAGAAAAAGCATTGAAGCAATGTTCCTTCTGTCAAAATATATTTTCATATCGAAATATAACTTTTGATTGAAAATATGATTCAATGTCTGAAAAAGATTTTCGAAAAGATATTCGTGTCATTTTATCAATGAACTTGTTGTTGAAGATCTAAGAAATTCTTAAAAATGAATATCCCAAAGAAAGATTCCAAAGAATTTTGTACAAAAATATTCTCAAAATTTTAATTAATGATTTTTTGGATATTTAAAATATTTCATTATAACGATAGAAAATCGAGTTTTTATTATTTGATTTAAAATTTATATCGGATATTTGTATAAAGAGATATATTTAGAAATCTTTTGAAACCTGTATCGCGACTCTTCAAATGAGAAACTTTAAAGAAGTATAGTTTTATATCGGGAACTTTGCGGAACTTGGATCAAAAGTACGAAGGATACTTCTTAGGTTATTAATCATCTTCGATCCATATGCTTCTTATACCGAAAGGAACATTATTCTTTCGCGAGAAGTCGTGAAATGTCGTATACCAGTATCAAAGAAATTTTATTGAAAGGAAATCAAAAGGCTTTTTAAAAACGTACAGTTTCGAGGATTCTCTCAGGGGAGATGTGTTGTATAACTTTTTATCAGGACCGAGACAATGTATGTAGATTTTATCAGAAAATGTAAATTGCGATTTTTCAATAATCTATTATTTATAATTTTATACAATTTACGAATCGTTTTAAGCATAATATAAATGTTTCAACATAATTTAATTATAATCTTCTTAAACTTGATATCATCAAATCGTTTGTTCCCACAAACAAGTGTTATTTCTTTCGAAATAAATAGTACGTAAAATTCGTTTCGCTTTCACAATATCTCCACCATTCCTATTCCCACAACTGGCACAAACGCGATAAAAACAAATCGATATCGTCATGGCTTGCGAAACAAGCATCGATCCATTCCGCGTGTCCACGGATTCAACCCCTTCTCTCCCCTGCGGGCCAAAAAGGAGGGAAAATTGCAACGCAAATACCTCCACCTGTGTACTCCGCATCCGCATTCCAGCGGCTTGACCTTCGTTGTCGCGAACTTGTATTTCCTCCTACGATTGCACATTTTTTATTTTCAAGCCGCGTGAAACTTAAAGCTCTCCTACTGAAATTCATTCCTTCGTTCAACGTTGCAAGCGTCAAATAACCGATTGTTTGTCGAAGGAAACGCCACTTGGTTGAAACGTACCTATCTGTTTGTCCGCGTTATTTAATTCTTCTCGTTTTTCATTCAACGTGCGTGTAAGTTTCGTATGATTTTTATTAAAACGGAGGAAATTTGTAACAGCAGTGGCGAATATATCGATATTCATTTCTTCTGAGATGTACGGATAAAAATTCAAATTGTAGAAGAATAGGTATAATTTGTCATAAGAAGAAACATAATCGAAAGTAACATTTGTAACACATTTATTTCTTTTTTAAAGCTAAAACATTTGTTTTCAGCAATAATTTTATATTTTTCTTTGATGTTTGTCAGATAACAAGTGGTAACTTTTATTACTGGTAACACAAATATAAAGAAACGAGTCGAAGAGACGAGTAACTTTTTCAAAAAGAAAAAAAAAAAACACGAAACGTCAATAAAGAATTCCTCGTTGTGAGAACTCGGCTTAATGCCTCCGCTATTAGATTTTTAACAATACACACTGCTGTGCAATTAACATTCAACTTTCTTCGTACAATTTTAACGTTTGAACGGAAAATTTAATGGAAAAAAGTTCGAGTGTGAAAGGATTAATATTTAATGCTTTGAAGATCATCGTATCTTTGTCAAACCGATATTAATTTCTAATAATCAGCCAACAAACATTCGTGTGATCTACCACAACGGAAATGCCAACTTTTTATTTCCATAACGCAGATGTGTCTGTCAAAATTAATACAAAATTAACAATATGAAATAAGTTGGAAATTAATCAGGGATTATCCATTGTTTAAGCGAGAAAAAACAAAGTTTCGAGTTTCTTCGTCAGGATAATTACCCCTGGACTAAGCACAACGCATCCCTCTGCTAGATAAACTTCTATCGTGGCAAAAACGTGCTCAATTTGCATCGTTGACAACGATTCTTCTCTTTCACACTGAGCCAACACACTGATTCAACTCGACCATTGTCCGAGAAAATGAAAATCATGGTCATTGTTCGAAGATTAATGCGGCACCACGACCTTTATTCGATTTATCCTGGAAACAATATCCATAGAAACAACTTTTCCTCCTTCTTCCATCCAAATTCCAGATGATACGAGTTTCGAGCTACGAGAGAATATATAAAATCAGAGATTTACCTTGGGCGAAACTTGTATAACTGTTCTAAATCGTTATCCACGAGATATTTCGCGAAACTCCGTATAATATCGCAATTTTGGAAAATTTCTAGCTCCGAGCGCATAAATTCGGATGGCGGCAAGGACATAGCGGCAAGAATGCAAGAACGGAGAGAGGTGGGATTTGATGAAGGAAGAGCAAAAGCATCCAGAGTTGTTTCGATACGGTCGTTTGTTTCGTTCAACAAGTAGTCATAAAGCAAGAAGAGTGGTTGACGGTGCTTCGAATTACGAGCTTGGCATTTGTCGTTTTATTGAAAATATTACTGGGACTGGATGACTTCCGGTTTCGTCGATTACGTAAACCGTATTATTCTCGGTTAAAGCAAAAATTTATGTATTCGCGAAACAGAAAATCAAAGAGATAAGATTTTCTCAGAGCTCTAAATTACGAGTTTTTAGAATCTTTTATTATTTTTTTTTTTTTTTATTTCCCAAAGATATCTTAACTTAATTATTATCTTAATTTAAAATTCTTAAATTATAATATATTAATTATTATTGTTAAATTAATGATCTAATAAAATTGGCAACGATAATTAAAATTAGAAAATGATATTAGGAATGATAATCAGATATGCGATAGTTACGTTTCTAATTAATTACGTCGAAACTTCATTTCCTCGTTTTCTAATTCTTTGATTCGTGAAACCTTCGAAGTATCAACAACTCCGCATTCACAGCCAGAGAGAGCTTCAGCGTTTCAAGCATCGAAAAGAATTATGGTTCTCAATCGGGTTTCTAGCATACTCGGTCAAGAGTATCATATTTTTGGCAACGAAACGCAAAGATTCTGTGCATTGTACATGAACGACAGGAGATACGTGGCTAAAAGCATTAACCTCGATATCAATCAACTTTACGTATCAGACTCGACAATTCACTTCGAAATGCTTGTAATTTTGATCTAAATTTGTGAGAAGATACCTTTACGTAATTATTCATCGAGAAAGAATTAGAAGAATACAATAAAAAATATTTGATAAATCCATTTTTATTGATTTTGAAATGATTTGGAAATGAATTTGGAATGGAATTCTTCTTAGAATTCATTGTAATCGAATACGGAATACTTATAAAGTGTAATAAATAAAAGGCTCAACAATTATTTCAAACGTTACACATGTTTTGTAAATGATTATTTATTTTATATCGCAGGAGAAACGACAAAACTTGAAATTATGGAAAATTTTTACAAGTTTCAACATATAACGACTTGAATTATAGATGTACATAGAAACTCGACAACTCGATAAATGCAATTTAAAATCTGTAAAAATTTAAAATGTGACTTATCGTATATAAAAATTTCATTTATGGACGATTTTTCTTTCAAATCTATTCGTCAGCTTCGATTTGATATTTAAATATTTAAACATTTATTGATTAGATAGCTCGAATTAATTATAATATCGCGTAATACCGGTCTCGCGGCCTGCACCGTAACGATTTTTTTTCTTTTTTCTGATCATTTATTTTATCGAGGAAAATCAAGAAATATATCCAGTATCGTTTTCTATGCAGAAAAGAGAAAGCTATACAGAATACGTTACGTGCTTGAAAAGATAAATGGCAGTTGAAAAAATAATGAGCAATATTTTTCAATTTTTTAACAATTGAAAAAAAAACAGATAAATTTTTTAGAGAATTTTGAAAATTAAAAATCTATCAGAAATATTTCTGTGAAGAGAATTACTTGTACTTATTAATATCTATTTCAATTTTTAAATCTAAATATATCTCAATCAAAAAAAAAAAAAAAGAAACAATATCTCAAAATCTATCTTTATCCATCGAGTAATTACAACTTATACCTCTTTTATAGAAATATCGAGATAACTTTTAGATTTAATCAAGATCGTGTAACATCACACGCAATGTTCGAAATATAGGATCGAACCAATCCTCTGATTCTCTAAATAAAACCTTCTATCTAAACCTTCTATCGAGGCTTGTCACGAAAATACCAACCAAGTCGAAAACCCACATACATCCATGAACGAGTTAGCCTACTCGACTGCATCGAAATCGATTGATGCACCCCGTGCAAAATTTCTTTTTCATCCCGCTACACGTGTGAATCAACGTGTAATCCTCATCGCGACAACCTTGACTTCCTTAAGCCTCGAACCCCTCGCTTAAATCGCGGGTTAATTCGTTGCTCCTTCAGGGGATGGCCTACTACTGGAATTATTTATCTTCCTTACCTTCTTTCACGAGAAAAAGTCGAAGGATTACGATTTTATATATATATATATTTTTTATTTCAAATAAAAGATTAGAGAGCGGAAAAGATCGATCCTTCCGAAGAGAAAAGAATAAAGATTTATTCTATGGACGTATATAATTAAAGATAATTAAAAGTCTTAACAAGTAGACAATAATATTAACGCCATTACGTGTAAATTCGCTGACAATGAAGCTCTTTCAGTTTTAAGGTTATTTCAGTTATTTGAATTGGAAAAATCGAGCTTAGTAAAAGATAAAAAGAACAATTTTTATATTGATGTGAGTTATAAAAAGAATAATTAGAGTAATTAAAGATAAATGTACATCTAAATGATATTAATTTTTTTCTGATAACGTTACAAATCAATTCGATTATCAAAAGAAAGATCGATCACTTTAGAGATCGAAGGACGACGTTTCTTCTATCAACATGATAGTGTCAATTAAAACTATTAACAGTTAGATGTTAATACGTTGACATCTATAGGAGTCATCGACTTTTTTTTTTTTAACGTCGACCTTTCCAATCGAAATAATTAACACTAAACTTGATAATAGTTCTAATTGGCATTGTTTCGAGAAAACCGTGTCGATAGTGAAAAATAGTCATCGTTCGATTTATGGAACGATTTGTAATTATCGAAATTTCTTTTTTATTTTTTTCCAGGATTATAGCTTAAATCAGAAACTCTCGGAAATTCAAGAAATTCAAGGATAATCCCCTCGTCTATTCAACCATACCTTTCATTTATCATGAGACGTTTCAAACTTGCGAGATCCAATCTTCTCGGAAATTCGCATACGCGCGTTTACGCAAAGTAATGTAGACCCTCGTTGCTTATGAAACGCAAAGAGAGATTTGTTTATCCATCCGCGAAAATAGTGTTTCGTTAATGTTATCTTGTCGCAAACCTTCTTTTCCGACCCCATAAATACGATTTTCTACGAAAATCCTAAAATCTCGAGGAATGTTACATCGTTTGTTTGAATAATAAATTTTTCTAAATAAATCGAATTATTTTACCGGAAGAATTCGCAGCTTCGAACATTGAAAACGTTTCAACGAAACGTCGAAACGCAACATGATGGAATTGAATTTCTCGGCCTGGTTCCTCGCCACCTATCGATACATGATTTATACGATAATCTGATTTATAACCAGCAAACACGCGATTCAGTAAATTTATTATTTTATTATTCTTTTATTATTTATTTCCCCATAGTTGTATGCACAATATTAAATACAATGATACACGATATAGCCAATTAAAAGCTTGGCTGAACCTAATTTTTAAGATGATCTCATTTTTAATGATTCTAATATTCCAATAAGACTCTTAATAATTCCAAAAAGTTTCTATGATAATTGTTGTAAAAATTATCTTGGAATATTCTATTGATCTTGAAAGAATTAAATTCATTTGAATTATTACAGATTTAAATGATAGTTAAACACGCGAATTGTTAGCTGAATGAATAATTCCATCCAGATGAGCAGAATAAATTATTTATTCTGGAATCTAATATTTGCTGAAATTGTAACATTTGTAAATTTATTTGATTCGTGTCAAAAATTATTTTTCCTTGAAAAATCTAAGAATATCTAATAATAAAATTATTATCTCAAAAATATAAATTTTTAGTGCACGTTTTACACATGCATTCTAATCTCTTTCTCAAACAATCACGTCATTATTATAGAATTAATTTTTATAAAATATTGAAAATATCTAGATCATAAGTGTATTTGAATATTTCATTTTTACATTCTACCAATTCTTTTCATAAGTTCGATGATATGTTCTGTCTTTTGTTAGTTAGATTTATTCGACGATAAATCGTTGAAAACGACGAAATTCGTTTGCCTAGTTAAATAGTTTAATCTGCGTTCGAGTTGAGCAAAACCAATGCTAAATAGTTCGCTTGGATTGAATGATAGTTGGTTAACCGATAGTTTCCTTAATTAGACGATTCACGCGTTTCTCTTCTGTTTATCAAACCAACGAAACACGGTTGCCTTTTATGTGCACCAAATGGACGCGATTGCAATCTGACTACGATTCTTGTTCGAATAAACTGCCTGACAATTAACGTTTCTCTTGATTGAAAGGTGGTTGAGATCTCGAATCTTTTAGATTTGTACGTGACTTCGAGAGATTCGTAACGCGATCAAATTTTAATCGGGGAAAAAGAAGAAATATGATGAAATAAAATGTGAAACGAATAAGTAACATTCTACTATTTTAAATATTTTAATATCATCTAAAAACCGCGTAGATGATTGTGTAATTAATCAGAGATGTTGAAACAATCGGTAAATTAATGTTAAAGATTTATAACACTGGTCTAATTATACCATAAACTAAAATATGCAATTTGAAAATATAAGTTTCTTACAGAAAAGTTTATCACGCAGCAGTTTTAATAAAACTGACCCTTAAAAACCCCAATCAAGCGAAGTTTGAAGAAAAATAATTCCATCACTTCACGATTTCCGAAGAAAGTTAAATTTATTTCGTGAAATTTCGAATATTTATTAAAAAAAATCTTCATTCAGATCAATTTTCTTTCGAATACTCTTTAAAAAAAAATAAAAGATCAACTTTTCAAACTCTCATAAATATCAAATCATAGCAAACATCTCTGTCACCATAATCTTAAATCTAGTCAACAATACTTTTTCGATCCCTCGAGCAAGCTTCCCACCTCGTACAACATGGATGCGATTCAAATACGAATCAAATGACAATGTCGATGGCCGTGTTCGATCGTTTTAAGTAACAAAAAAAAAAAAAAAAAAAAAAAAAAAAAAAAAAAAAAAAAAGAAAAAAGAAAAAAAAGGAAAGAAAGAAAAAAAATCCGATATTCGCAATCGCTTTCATTCGTCACGGTGTTGATTACGGGCGTGTCACGAGGCGTTGGAAATTGCAATTAATCCTGGTACACGTGGCCTCTCTAACCACTGTGATGCATAATGAAACGGACGGTGAATGAAACATGAAGCGACACGAATTGTTCCAAATCGCAAGCATCGTCAAATATACGTGGTTGTTCCCCTTGGAGGGGAAACAACTTAAAATTGCGCGACCTATACCTTTAATCTACGACATTATTCAACATTATACCTGAAAACAGCAATATTTTCTAATATCACCTATGATTCTCGTTAATCGTTGATCGTGGGACGGACTTGAATTGGATTAAGTCTTTTTTTCGTGTCCTCTAGTATAGATAGAATCGATGATTTTAATGGGAATTTAAATAATCTATCTAGCATTTCATTATTTTATAATTTTTCCTTGGATAAATCTAGATCTGTAAAAAGTTTAGTAGTATAAAGTATAAGCTTCTTAATTTTAAAGATATAAAAAAAAAATACACGTGGAACTTTAAATGTTGTAATATATATTGTAAAATGAGAAAATATTAGATAAAATATTTTAATTAAGTAGAGAGTAGTATATTAATCAATTTTCTTCTTGTTTGATGCATCTTACGATTCGTTAAATATTGATTTGATAGATAATAAATAGAATTAAAGCGTGCAATAAACGTTTATATAAACGTATATTTTATGGAGCAAAAGAATTTGCCCGATTGAAACGAGAACTCTTTGTGTGGCTGACCATTCATTGATCAAATGTATATACATATTGGATCTGACCTAAGTTAAACTTACTGATTCTGTATGAATAGTAAATTGACTTTACAATTACCATGAATAGAGGAATAATGAGGAATAATTATTCTATCATTCTGGTGTAATCTATCAACAAATTTGGAAGTGTAACTAATCATCTTCTTAATCATCATCTAAAATTCATCCTATTCAACATTTACGATAGATGATACAAAAATAACCTACACTAATAGATGAAAATTTATCTGAATTTCGTTATTTAATTATCATCAAAAATTAAAAATGATCTAATTATAGAAAATTGGATCAGAGAATCGTTATTAATCATTTTTAAAATATTTTTTGATCATAATTTTCGGTAACATTTTTTTTAATAATATTATAATGATTTGAAACACGTGACTGGAGGACCATAAACGAGATGAGACAAAGATCTGGCCACCTTTTACTTTCAAATCTCTCAAGGGTCGTCCAACTTCGACACGAGGACCTCGTTCATCATATGTGGTTAACTTTAACGCCCGTATTTCGACATTGAATATCGTCGCTGTTCTGCAGTTATGTCACTGACACAAAAGTTTCGGTCAAATTTGCGATCAGACGACATATTCGTTCTCGCAGGAGTTACGCTGATGGATCACGAGCATCCGGGGTTATTGTTCGTCGCTATAATTAATTTTCAGACTTAATTGGTCGCATGCGAATTGATTTACTACATGCAATAGTTTTGTCTCTATGGAGAATTACTTGTGAATTCAAAGATGTAAAATTGTAAAATTTTTTAAAAAAGATTGCACTGTCGCTCATAAATAGATATATATTCAATCATCGATTTTAGTAATATTATAGATAGATATTTTTGAGCGACAGTATAAGTCTTTGAAAATATGTTGGTATTAATAATGTATTATGTATAAATTTTACATATTATAAATTATTCTATCGATTTATATAGTTTGATGCAAAAAATGGATCGCCTATTAGCAACTTGAATTACTTTGAAATTTGTACAATACTTGAAAACCGATAAATTGCATTGGTAATTTTGACATTTGCATAAACATGGATGCAATTCAATTTATTTTAGAAATTAATTTCATGCTAATAGTTACGTAACAAGTGCTCTTAGCTGTACAGTCAAAAAAATGAAAGAAAAAATCTCGCTTGGAAGATGCACAAAGGATCGTATAGATTTGATGCGCTTAATTAGGAAACTTCGCAGTTTTGTTATTCAAATGAGATATGCGTACAGAAGTACACCTTAAAATGAAATAGAAATATTTAATAAATATTGATGAAAATAATAATCCGCGGCATAATCGTTTAATTTATGCGGGGTCATAAATTACAATGACACGATCATCAGGGAATAAAATATCATTCTTGAATGAATAAATTTTATGAATATCTATTTTGAGATTCTGAACAGTATTATAATAGGAAATTTTCCATATTTCATAAATTTCTCGTTTTTTTCCTTATAAAAATTATATTACTTGAAAATAAAATTTAAATTCTTTTCCATTCAAATAGTTTCAATTATTTAGTGATTATAACGATACATATAATATATAAAAATGCAATCATTTCTTTCTTTTCAATTCAACAATTGTTGATCAATAATGAATCAACTTTTTTTTTTGTCAATTTTTCTCGATCTTCTATTCTTTTCTCATCCTCTCTTTTTTCACTTCTTACACGTGAAAGATCCAATGATCATTTTTGCCACAATAAACGCTTCTTTAAAAACTCGAGAAGAAGCTTATTTAATAGTCAACTTTTGTTAAATTGAATGATATTTAGATACAAAGTAAATATCTCGTAATAAAGCTACCAATCGAAGTGTTCGATTCTACCTGAAACTTTATTCGGCCGTTATAGAAACCCAATTTCCTTTATTACGAATTCTAACTGGCAACTTTCAGGAATCGACAAAGAAATCTTATAAAATACGTGATCTTTTCCTTTGCATTCAATAACAAGTAACTAGAATAGCAATCATAAGAAACCTATGAGAACGATATCGAAAAAACTAAATATCCTCTTTTTCGTGTCAATATATATTGTCGCTCATTAGAATTTCAACGTGAAAAATGAATTCAAACTACAAAGTTTCCTATTTAATTGATCTTAAAAAATTATAAATAAATTTTTGAATATCATAAACATGATGCATGCATTTTAAACAGGATAAAAGTCACTCACCAGTGTCGTAAAGCGGACAGGGCATGTACGCATACCGCTGTTCCGGATGTACTACGGACTTATTCCTTTGTCCGCTAGTCATAGTCGCAAATTTGGTCACGTACTGTAGGAACTTGTCATAGAAGAGAAGAAAAGTTGTTCGAATTATCGTTAAGGCGGTATTGTAATCCTTCGTTCACCAGATTTGGCCCGATTTCGGGGAATAGCCAAATGACAGGATGATTATCCCGAGATGATCAGAAGTAACTGCATCCTGTAATAATCGAGCGTGTTGCGATGCATTCTATGTTGAGCCTCTTCGCAAATTAACTAATTAAGAATGATTGTGTTGTTTCCGTGCCAATTAGACACTATTGCTGATTGTTGTATATGTACACGTGTACGTATGAACGTCGTCACTTAATTAGCACCAAAATAACTGACTTCTTCCTTTTCTGGTTTTCCTTCTATCACTGCGATTTCACCTTCTACAAGAAACATACAGAGAGATACAAGTAAGGAATGATACTTCACGTTTCCCGGTCATTTATTTTTAGTCGAACAAACATGGCGATTCTATTCACTTCGAAAGCGCGGGAAAAATGGCATGTTGCATTGATCATTGCATCGATATAGAAGTAATGTTTCATGGTGATGGATACACGAAATTTATTTATGTTTGTTTGTAGAACATTGTACAACATCATAATAAAAATGCCTAAATCCTTACACAAATCACATTCTTTCTTCCTTTATTAGAATAAGCATCAATACTCTAACTTTAGTGACTACACGACCTCCGAATATCGAACTTGTTTATAGATTACCTATTAGCGATTCTAAAATTTTCCACATCACGCCCCCTTTTTACTATTTCATGAAATTCTGAACTTCTTTCAATATACTCAAAGGAGGCGCCACCGGTTTAATAGAAATTAACAAATATGCTAACGATTGTCAATCAAGTGTATCACATATTTTGCGAGAAGTAAACGTGAGTTTTACGTGTAACAAATTATTGTGTTTTCGTAATTAAATTTTCGCGAAAGATTCGAAAATATGACAATTACCACGTAGTTTTACGACCGCATCATAATAATATTTTTCATTTATAAAAATAATCGGTGATAAGTATCAAATAAATTACGAATAATAAAAATTACGCAGTCAAAATGGTGAAAATCGATCCACGTGATTATCGAAAACGAAAGGAACCGCATTAAATTACCAGTGCCCTTTTTATATTAGCACAATACATGTAACTAGTGCTTGAATTGAGTGCCTCTTCTCCGTACCAGTACCCTCGAGCCGATTTCACGACTTTATCGATGTTGATATTCCTGAAAAGCACGCATATATGTACAGTATAGTTTGTGGTAATTTTACCGCGCTTTTCTAATTCGAGATCTCGTTTCGCCGCCATTATGATAAACGCGCGCAGTTGTGATAAAACGAAATGACAATAAAATTAATGGCGTTAATAATCGAAAAGTGTATTAATTGTGCTGTTACTACGAATACTGGGTCCTTTTAGATTTAGAAGAATTAACCCATTAACTGAGCACTCTTGGGACACGCTTGGCTGAACGTTAATGCAGCATTCTATTTTATACGAGCCTGCAAACTGCACAATGGTCTCTCGTCGGTTAACACATCAGGTATGAATGATGAATTTCAAGTGACAAACGATGCGTTCTTTGTTTTAATTCTCTTCTTTTGAATATCTTTTCATTGTGCATTCAAGCGAAATAAAGTTAAAATAAAAAATTAATGAATTTATTATAAATGTTAAGAAACGAATACGAATTTTATCAGAAATTCTGACAAGACGTTAATTATTTTCTAATTTAGAAGTGTTTATCGCGATATAAATAAAGCTGTAACACGTATATATTAATTGGTTATAATAATATGGCTGAACATAATTTATGATATTTATTACTCGTGTCAATTATAACAACTTTCCACTGAAATACCGTGTTTTTTTAAACAATGAACGAAATTATAGGATATAAAAATTCGATTTATCAGTTTTAAGATATATAATATCTATTATAGAACACTATCTATATTTTCGATATATTCCATAATGGAAAATCGATAAATTAATTCCCCGTCGAATAATTAATTCCCCATGTTAAAGGCTAAATTAAATTCAAGAAAAAGAAAATAACTAAAAATTAAAAAAGTACGCTAAATTGATTTACATAGCTTAAAAACTATTCACCGATCGCGAGCGGGAATTTTAATTTGATTAATGTTGGGGAAAAGAAAAAAGGTTAGGAACACAGAGTCGAGATCAGGACTGGTTATTAAGCCGTTGTATTTGAAAAGGCTGTAATTGAATTCTTTTGTATAAAGGAAATCAAGCGATTTAGTTCATTCAGATCCGATATCAGTTGATTTGATCAATCTTTCATTAAATCGTGCATATTTTATAGATATAAATATGTCATTAATATCGATATTCATAATTATTACAAAAATAAATGTGAACAAATTCAATTTTATTTCAATCAACGAAAAGCACGAAAATATTTCTCGCTTTGCTAATTTTTAAACTTGCAATTTTTTAATATCGTAAATATAATTCAAATCTGATATTGCGTAAAATAAATGCATACAATGTGTTGAAGCTGGCCAAACTGACTTATTGCAATTTCGAATTCGTGACACGTGAACGCCAATAACTCATTTTCAATCTTTGATTTCAATCAAACTGCACATAATTTTGATCGCGTCTGACCAGAATACAAAGAACGTTAAGCAATGTTAAGTATATTTGTATGTATTTGTAATATGGTAAAAGGGTATGAAAGAACTACTTCCGATCCTCTTAAAAACTGAGCATGCAGTAGCTTGTTACATAGCGTGTCTCAGAAAAAGAATAAAAGAAATGGAAAAAAAATTTTCGTTGGTAGGAAGAATGAGTTCGCGATGAGTGTTTCTTCGGTCATAGAGTTTCTTCTTGTTTCTTTCTTCGTGTTTTACATATTGGGGTGAAAAGCTTGAAGAGACTAGAGTCTAATAAGATGAGATGCTTCTTCTCTTGTTAGAAACAGCATAAACTAGGTCTATTTATTTCTCTAGATAATTAAAGAAAATAACTTTTTCGAAATGTGAAAATTGATATCTCAAAAAATGAAAAGAAATATTTTGTATATTGATTTTCTCATAAAAATAATAAAAGAATAAAATACTTTATTCGATTATATCTATTCGAGTGTATCGCTAAAGAAACGAATATCCAACATTTATTTTCCAATCACGTGCAACAATATATTTTACGGAAGTTTGAAAAAAATTATAAATCATCCCGTCCAACATGCTAGCGTATAAAATTTCAAGGAAACATACATATCAACGCAAACAATAATCAAATTTTTTTCTCATTCTAAACACTATACCATGTATAAACTCTTCAAGAATACCACCTCCAATATTCTCACATACACGCACACACACACACACACACACATACACACACATACACACGTACATACACACGCTACGAACAAATGCGATTCGAACATGAAACTCGTATTGGTCAAGCCATCCAATAGCAATGCACCTTCGAATCCCATTCCACCCTTTACCGGTGAAAGTATCCCTTCTACCTTTCACGTCAACACCACGTGGATCCCGGTCGCTGGCTTTTACACTGGTCGCGTTGCCTGCCACCAACCAGTCGGATAGAACCTCCTCGTCATCCCCGTCGATCCTTTCGATCTCGAACAACGCGTTTGACGTGGAGGAAGCCGGCAGGCAATGGATCCTTAACAGCCGAACGAACGTTTTATTTAAACGTCACGCAGCTGCGAAACGAACGAGCCACGAGGTGAACCGTTCGGTATACGAGCCGACACTCGACTGGACCGCGGTGGTTTGAGTCGCGGGGGGTGAAACAGAGAGAGACGGAAACAGAGGGAGGGAAAGAGAGCGAAACACCGGGCGCGTGGAAAAGGGAAACACGCCAGAGCCGGAAGAAGAGAAGGAAGAAGGGAGGAGGGAGGAGGGAGGAGGAGGAGGAGGAGGAGGAGGAACCGGAGTAAAAGTCGTTTCGGGTGGGGAAGGGAGAGAAAGAATGAAGGAAGAGGATGCGAAGAAGGGAAGTTGGGAAAGAGAGGGGAACAGAGAGGGAGGATGCTGCGGATGCGGAGCAGAAACTGAGTCCGTCTCCGTCTGGCTTCGCCGCAGCGCGTCGCGGCGCATTTCATCCCCCTTTCGAGCCCCGAGCGACCCACCACCCTCGTCGCCGGTCCCTTCACCCCTCTCGCGCCGCCACGAAACCCCCCTACACTAACCCCTAGTTCCATGTCGCAATGTATCTGCAGTCGGAAGCAGAGACCCCGCTCTGCCTTCGAGACACACCGCCGTGAAAGTCGACTCTCGTTTCTTCAACGTGTTTCACCCTTGCCTTCTTCGCGTTCTCTCACCACCTTCCTCCTCCACCGCTTGATACTTCTAGCTGGCTTCTCGCACTTTCCACTTTTTATCCTTTTTTTCGCTCCTTTATTCTTTATTCATTCTCCCGTGTTTGTCCTTTCTTCAATTCCTTCTGCAGAATAGGAAGGCGAGAGGATTCCATGGGATATATAAAAGGGACCGGTTGAATAGGCGAAAAAGATACTTCGGGGATGGTTTAAAGTGCGGTTTACGCTTTCGTAAAGAGGTTGGATAATTGGCACTCGTTGAAGAAAGGGCTATTGTATAGAAAGATTGCAATTCGTGGGATACGATGTTACATTATTGTTCGAAAATACATGAAAAATATCGAATCAATTTTGAGGCAAGGCACACGCGCATCCAATTTGAGAGAGAATTTTATTTGAAAAGATCGGCTCGTTAATTGAGATTCAAGAAAATATGAATATCGAGCATTCTATCTAAAAACTGATTTTTTAACCTGTTTCAATGGATGCTGAAAAAAAGAGGGTCACTCGGAGGGCAGACGAATTCTTAATCGACTTCTCGAGGGCAATACCACCTCTCTCACCTGGATCGTTGCCTTTCCTCCCAACCACGACAAGGAGGGAGGATCGGCTCGATCGAATTTCATCCGAGTTTATCCGTAAAAAAAAAAAAAGGCGCGTAAAAGATGCACACCCGCGAAGTTGAGCCAATTTTATCTCGCGAGTAGTATCGCGAAGGAGAGAATCCTGGAAGAGGGCAGCCAATCGGGATACGTCTCGAGGACCAATTGGCCACGATTCGCCGGAAATCCGCGCGGATTCCTCGTTTTAAAGAGGGATGCGCCGCATTTTTTTCAATCATCTCGCCGAGTGGAACGCGGCAATAGCGTTCGGAAAAAAGCAATTGGGAGGGTTGCAACCGGGCCCTCGGCCGTAAAAGCGAATTGCCATCCTTTCGGGTATTTATGAGTTCGCTCATTGCCTCCCAAGTCGCCGTGGGAAGAGCGCAACGAGTTTTTTTGCACTCGTGCCTAGGCATAAATTATTGCCGTTCGTTAAACACACGTCTTACCGCGTGGCCTTCTTCTTTGAACTTATCTCGACGAGCTGCGACACCGTGACACCAAATTTCGAAAACGAAGATCTCTCGAAGGAATTTGGATCCCGTTTCGGAAGATGAAAATGAAGAGCGGACGAAGGGAACGATTTGATCCTCGAAATCGCGAGCGAGTAAATTTTCGATTTGGTTGATTTGTTGGAAGATTAGGAAACACGGCTCGGTTTGGCGAGGATGAATTATCCGTGGAAAATGGTTTCGACGTTTCGGCGAATGGTATCACTGCAGCTTCATTATCCTAACACGCACTGATGCGAGTGATATCGATCTGCATAGGAAACTAGACTGTTAGCGGCATAAATTTTACCTTAAGACGGCCTGCCCTGCTTTTAACGTATCTATTGCAATTTAACCCTTTCGAGATATACGAGAGAGTTACAATTTTAAGATGATGTATTATGCACTTGGTTCTTGTAATTTTTTTTTGTTGGTTATAGAAATTTTTTATTTAAAAGTATGTGTAATTTAAAGGAGAATCTTATTGAAATTTTCAAAATTATTCGAAGGATGTTTCTAATTCATTTTTTAAATGAAAAAAAGAATTAAATGAAAAGAGGACGAATTTAAAATATTATTATCTATCATATTTTGAAGTAATTGGATAGTTGGAAAAAAAAATTTTTTTGAACTATAGAACGATTCACATTATCGAGTTCGTTGTTAGAAAGAAAAGAATCTTGAAAGAACGTATTCTAAATGCTTTTAAAATGAAAACTAATAAAAAACGAATAAAATAAAGACTCGGAAGGGAAAATAAGGAAGATAAAACGTCCCGTGAAAAAAAAAGCGATCGTTACGATCTTCAATATCCTTCAAAATGACAGGAAAAGGCCCATCCATCCGTTCGAAACGATTCATAATCGTTCAATCTGGATCGTAAAACGAGAACTCGTGAAAATGACAACGTCATCCTCATCCTTGGAATCGTTAAAACGAGATAATACGCGTGATATATATCTAGAAAAAGACAATTTCAGGATCCGTTAACGAATAGTTTCGCATTGATCAGGCGCAATAAAATCAACGTGAAAAGTGATAAATTTTATCCCATACTTCCAGTTTATAATTAACAATAAAAGAGAAGAAAATCAAGCATATTTGTTACGATAAGAGTTTCAATGATCGTATCACATCATATTTACGATTCGTTGATAAATAATTTATAACGTTTGCAAGTAATATTACGTCGTAACTAAATCATGGGAATAGGAGTGGCAAAACAAGAGGCATATGAATTCAAGTTTCACTGTATTTTTCTCTCATAATCTAATAGTATTTAATAAATTTACATATTTGTGTAACAATGTTCCTTGGCCATCATTTAGGAGCACGAAGCGTATACCACGTGGAGAGCACGCCATTAAGGATTTATATATATATGTAAAACGAATTTGTCTATTCTATTTGAAATTCTTTTCTGTAAAACACGATTCTATTATGATATTCTATATTTGATAACTAATGTGTTATTTAAAATGAATCTTTCGATATCGTGTATCATGCATAATATTTGAGCTTGCGTGGAAAATATTCGATCTCTTAGATTTTTTTCTCTTTTCATATTTTTTTTTCTTTTTTTAATATCGAAATTTAAAACTTGCGTTCAGATCATTGATATTACTGTCGTACTCTGACCAGTATCGATTTTTCGTTCGTGCTCCCTAAAATTAAAATGTGGGATGTGTATCGTAACAAATAGATATCTCTCCTCCGGGAGGAGAATCCTGTATTAAAACTGGATTACATCTTTATTTTATTACGTTGGTTTCAATTCTCTGAATTTTTTGAATTATTTTCCACCTGTTACGACATGCTCGTAGATTCATTTTGATCTTTCTATCGGGTCTAATCTAACCCAATTATAACTTTGGTTTAATTTTAATATTTTTCGTATTGAACTTTAATAAAAATCTTCGTTTATTTTTTGTTTATCCAAACGACTTTACGAATATATAAGAATATTTATATCTTCTTACAATATCGTTTTACAATCGGCTTTTTAAATTAAAAAATAACGAGTTAAATTAAAAAAAAAAATAACAAATAGTTTTCTTAACAATTTAACGCTTAACAAACGTCACGATTCACTCACGTGGATCAACACGCCCAACGATTCTAAAAGAAACAAAAAACAAACGAAAGAACAAGAAGAAACAATACTAGTATAATTAATTAGGAACAGTAGGAACGGATTTTATTTTTGAGCAAGTCCTTAACACCTAAGGATCGACCAAACATTCCCCATGGCCCACGCCGCCGAAATGTTGGTTTAATAATTGATCGATGCTAGAAGTAACAGCACGATCTATCGAGATTACGTGTACTCGTTTATGCAAGTACATACGCCTTCGCCGTACATTTGCGCGTCTCTTATGAAACGTGTTTTACAAGATAGATTCCAAAAATGGAAGACTGATCGATTCATCAACAATATACGCATAATGCCTTCAAGAGATACAAACTACTCCTAGAACTCGGTTTAAAGAAATATGATCGCCACTGTAACACACAATTAAGTTATTAATTATAGAATTATACGTATGGCAGTTCGTATATGTAGAATCCTAGCAAAAATAGATCGAGATAAAATATAAACTTGAAGATCTCATAATCTTCTTTCTTACATTCCAAAATCTCGTTTCAAATTAAATTTGACGATTAAGATCGACGATTAATCGTCCCAAGGAGTAACTTAGGTAAAGTCACGATAAAAAAAAAAAAAATCTCTGCGTGGAAACATAAAACGGCGCGTAACGATATTTATCATCGAAGGATCTAAAAAAACTCCCACGATTGCCGACCATTCGTCGCGAGATACGTCGGTGAATAAATGTGAAACGACGATGAATCGTGTAATACGTGGTGTAATATGAAAGGATCGTTTCATGAAAATGCAAAGCTTGACCTAGGATGCGTCAAATTCGCGTTCCCATAAAACTAACTTCGAATCAAATGAAAAATCTGGACGGTATTCCTCCCCTTTCGTGGGTCCACGAAATCTATTGCACTCGCCCAAAATATTTATGGTAGACCCAAAACAGGATAATTTCGCCACGATTAAACAGGAGAATGATTAATTTTGAAAAGGAATTCGATTGCTTGGTTTGATGATTCGAAATGATTCTCTCTATGAAGGCTTTAATCGATTCGCATGATCTGCTGTATGATTTTGATGGATGATTTCGCTGAATGCGTCCTGTTTAATCTCGAACATCGATGTAAATTCGAAGATAAAACGCGAATGGAACCCCTCTGCTGTTCGCGATGATTACGTCAATATCGGCACGAATTAATCACCGATTCGAACAGTCGTGTTATAAATTATTTACGCGTTAGTATGTACAAACACACACGGCGACCGACAACGAGAATACGTAATAGACTTCAGTCTACGGCGTTCTGTTTGGCGTTGGATGTCGATCTAGGACTAGGACGGGTCGTCGCTGATCTTGTCGGCGTTCTTCTTCGTCTCCCATAGATTAACCCTCTTCAAGGGATAACAGATCACAGCCGAGAGAAGGATTAAACTGCCGGACAGGTAGAACGAGGACTCGTAGCTTCCGGTTGCGTCCATGAAGACACCTGAGCGAAGAATAGCAAGCGTTCCGTGCAATAAATACGAAACGATGATTTATGAATTAAATAATTAAACCCTGTTGATCAATATTTTTTTAATCACCTGCGAGAGGCGCGCCAATGGCGGCCGCCACACCTTGAAACAGAAGAAGCAGTCCAAAAGCATTGGTTAATTTCTCCAATCCCAAAAGATCCACCACGAGAATCGATCGCAGAGAGGCGAAGACAGCTGGAAAAGTAACGTCGTCGGTTTTAAAATTTAATTTCCACGACTTTTTCACACATTTATCTGCAAAGCGATTAAATTTTTCGATAGAAATAATGGATGGAAAAAAGAATCTTAAAAGATTTCGAAGCACAAGATCAGTAGTTTCATTTTTACCTTTTGATATTTGGTTTAATGGTTGAAAATAGAAACATTGAACAATCTTTCTCTATTCTGAATTCGACTTTTAGATATTGCCAATTGTAAGAAATAATTTTTAAAGGTAGGAAAGGAATGTGATTCTAATCGATCGCATGTATCGAATTGGAACGTGTTAAAATAGTAAACCGGTCTATCTATGCTTACATATACTAATGCCAAACCCAGCAGCGTAAAAGAACTGAAAGCTCTGGCTGAGCGACAGTCCGGAGAAAATGGTCAAAAGGCCACCAGCGCTGATGAATATATTGTTGACGACCAAAGCGTTAACTCCTGGCAAACTGCTGGCCAATCCGCACACTACACGACCAATGGTATTGCCGATACCAATCACAGATACGAGGAACATAGCAGTAGAGGCCTTGATGCCTGCCAATTGGGCTCGATCTGTACAAAAGAATCGATCAGTGTTACTTGTTTTTTTTCTTTTTTCATTTTTTTTTTTTCCATTTGGCACTTGGTTTATTTTAAAAATGAAACATTGCGATTTTTCTTTCTTTCTTTCTTTTTTTCGACGTCTTTTAAATATTCCAAAGGATAGAAGAAATATTTATGATTTTTTATTTTTCTTGAAAATTTTTAGAGATACGAAAGATTTACGTAACGGTTCGATACGATACCTGGAACGTACATGAAGGGTGTATAGAAACCCATCATCGTGAGCCCACCAGAGATGGCCAGGATCAAGAAAGAAGGGCTCTTCAGCAGGCTTATATCGAGCATAGTAGTAAGAATTCGACGTACGCTCTCTGGACAAATGTAGCAACTTCCGCTTTCTTGCTCGGCGACATCCGTTGCAGTCGGCAAACGCGTGACGGACATGTGATAGCCAACGGATGATTGCTGCACAGATCGTTTCTAAATTTATCTACTTTGAATATTAGAAAAGTCTGGAATTATTAATTAGATCAAAGTTTCAATTTTTTAAAAATATTCCACCGTGTTTCAATGTTTCGTTATTCAAATATCCGGATCTTTTTATTATTCATGGAAAAGAAACTGCTTTCCGGAATTTAAAATATTTATCTTACGCTCGCCTCTTTCGCTTCTTACCAAATATTTGAAATATTTATCTTCTACACATTCGGCTTCTTATACTTTCTTACCTGAGATTTGTAATGTGGCAACCTGTTTAGAGATCCGCCATAAAAGATATCATCCCTGTAGAACGGTCTCTGAGGATCCTTGCTAAATGGGTTACGCCTGTTGCCCATCTTCAACGATTTCTGGCTACAATCCGAGTCCGCGCGCTGTCGTCTACCGCTGATCGTGTGCCTGCGAATCTGCCAAACAATTTCCTCTACTTACTTAACCAGAACGTACTGTTATTGCGGCTAAATGAATCCTCCTGGCACAGAAATCGTTCCATCCTGTCCGCAAAACGCACATATTCTCTCGAATATATTATTATAACCAATTGTTGATCTTTCTAACACTTGAATCTCTTTCTACGATTCGATATAAAATATATATCCCATCTTTTTTCAAAACTTTTGCACAATTAGAGTTACACTCTTACGTTACGATATATAATTACATTAATTATCTAATTACTTCTAATTGATTATTATTTTCAAAAAAATTAGAAATAAATTAGAAATAAAAAAGAATTACAATTTAATATTTAAAAAGTATTTAATAAAATTATTCAATATTGATCTTAATTCTAAATATTTCTTGTATACCAAGGATGCTTAATTTTAGAAAAATCCATGGATATTCCTAGTGAGTTCGCTCGAATTTTTACGTTGATTTAACTTAGGAACATAAAACGTTAAAACAGGATAATGTAAAATGGGAGTTTTTATACTCACCGTGGGCACTTTGCCATTCAGTCTTTCAACATCTCCACCGAGGAGATTATTCTCCTCCTCGACGATTTTTTCATCTATATTCATGTCCAACTCTGGATATATCGGGACTGACAGTCGTTTCTCAGAGTTGCTCAACTTTCTCTCTAGGGTTCGTAGCTCCACATGAATCTTGTGAAGAGAATGTAGAGACTTGGAAGCGCTGCAATAAAAAGTTTCACAAATCATCACTCGACTCAAAAACTTACCCCCTTATTCTCGTTCGCAGTTTAATGTCTCTTGTATCTTTATGAGTTTACCGACTTACAACTTTTTTAGTCTCGGTTCGTCGAGAGCTTGTTAAACTACCTACTCCCCTTTAAGTTCAGCGTGCATTTCACAGAACATTAAATAAGACACTACAATCTTTACAAACGAAACTTTTATAATTATTATACATTCTCTATAATTTACAATGGAGTTTCATTTATGTGAATGAAATTTTTAATAGTAATATTTAATAGATATAATATAATTGGAAATATTTACGTCTTTAAAGATTAATTCATTGCAGCATTCATTAAAATATATATATATGAATTTCTATAAATGAAAAATCATATTGATCTATTGTGAAAATTTATATAAACATTGATCAGTTTTATTGTACTCATCTCTTTTATCTTGGAATCTTTCTTTCAATTCTCTTCAATATAATCTATTAAGTAATAGTTTATAATCTTTAGCAATTCTTAATACAAGAATTGGAAATGAATTTTTTTTCAAATAATAAAATTGGAAATTATAAGAATGCAAAGTAAAAATAGAAGATTTTATTATTACTTTACTATGTTGGGGTTGCTTCCAAGTAATTCTGCGGCAGTGGGATAATCTGTATTGTTGTTTGTTCCAAAGAAACCACTTCTTTCTGGTTGGACACAGTGTAATGATGCCATGGACACTCCCCTTCCTATCAAGCTATTTTTTACTTCTAAACCAGCGTTTTCCGGGGTGGATTTTACTTTAATCCGTGTTGGTTTCAGTGGACGGAACATGGCGCCGAAAATGGAGCAATTCAATAGCATTCCTGCAATATTTGCAACGAGAGCGTCTAAATCAAAAGACTTCTCTATTATATATACGTGAAATTTTTTTTTTTTTTGCTTCTTTGATACCATAAAAGGAAGAGGCTTTATATCAATCTTGAATTGAAACGATATTCCAACCTTTAAAAAAGAAATGAACGCGTTAAGGTAAGCGTAAAATCTCATATATTATAAAGTTTTTAATAATATTCGAACTTTGCCAAGAAATGAAATTCCTATTTTGAAGATAAAGAATAACGAAAACATTTTTAAACTTATTCTTATATAAAACATTATTTAATTAGCATTTCTTATTTCTATTCTAATACTAGAATAATGATAAGATAAAAAAATACCCGATATAAAATTACAGTAATATAATATTAAAAAAAATGTGATTCTCAAGTATTATTATTATATAATATTATAGATAATTAATCAGATACAAATGACGTCATTTTATTAACACATTTAAATTTACCAAATAGATGAAGGATTTATTAAAAATGGATATGATTACCTGCTTGGAAGAGCAACGCACCCCTCCAACCGAATCGTTTGACCAGCACGTCTGAGATGGGCGCGAGCAGAAAGGCGCCGATTCCG
>NW_006263454.1:1038463-1041167 GCF_000469605.1 Apis dorsata
TGGCCAGTGCTCGCCATCTTTCAAAATAAAATCCGGTAGTTATCACAGCCGGCACGTAAATCAGGCCTGCCCCGATACCTCCTGACAATGCAAGATACAAAGACCACGTGAAAATAATAAGTGATAAAGCACGGAATTTTCTTTTTTTTTTTTCTTTTATTTCCCCCACTATTCTACTCGAGACTCGTTTTACGTACGATTCTACATACAAAATGATAGATGAAGCTTTATCTTTTAAATTGCTTAATTAATATATAATTTAATAAATAAATCTCATGTTTTTTTTTTTGTATCAATTTTTATGTTTGTTTTAACTTCTATTTTTACCACTCGATTTATTTAAAATCGATTTTTTTAAAATGTCGAATTATGTTAATTATCTTTTATGTGTGTTATGCGTAGTGGATTTTATTTAAATCCTTATATATGATAATATATATGGTAATTTCGAGATCGCGTGATTTCGTCGATAATTGCACAACAGGGAATTCATTCAATTCCCAAACTTTAATAATTTAAACGTCAATTATTAAATATAATTTATATCATTTAGAGTATTTAGAGTAAATTAATTGCGCATACATTTTAAATATTTCCTGTTTTCTTGCATATCACGTGTATTCTATACGATTTAAAATTTAAAAGCTAATAATCTAAATTTTAAATTTAAGGTTACTACGAGCAACTATATGCATGTATCTATGGTTCTATTAAAATTTCGATCGAACAAACAAGAGGATGA
Organism: Apis dorsata; assembly: GCF_000469605.1. Classification (NCBI taxonomy): domain Eukaryota; kingdom Metazoa; phylum Arthropoda; class Insecta; order Hymenoptera; family Apidae; genus Apis; species Apis dorsata. The sequence goes on from NW_006263454.1 coordinate 1,039,206, forward strand.
AAAGAAATGTCGTTCACGTGCCTCGAAAAGGAAACGTTCTTTACATGCAAGATGAAATACTCAGGATGGAGGGAAACTTTTTCGTTGAGACAGCAGAGACTTGGATGAAATGTGTACAGGACGAATGGACTTAGAAAAAAGAGTATACTTAAACGTTTGTACAATTTGCGAAAGGACAAAGATGCGCAGAAGGATGTGCAAATGGCCTTGAAATCGTGCAAATTTGTCCTTAACATTCAAAGCTTCCGAGAGCCACGGGAATATTTAAGCACCCTCTTCCACGTTTCCACCCGGTATATAGGATAAGGACTTACCGAGCACGCCGTAAGAGATATAAAGGAACTCGATGGAAGTGCTGAAGTATGAGAGAACGAAAGCACTGCAACTTATCACACTTCCGAGGATCGCGACCAACCGGAAACCGTACCTGTTGGCCAACGCTGACACGAATGGACCTGTGAACACGGGAGCCATGATTGTAAAAGTATAAAAAAAAATATATATAAATTAATATAAATATAAATATAATATGAATATAAAATATAAATTATTTATACCAGAGAGAAAAAGAATTTATTTATTAATAAGAAGAAGAAAAGATTATTAAAAGAAAATGGTATCTACAGACAGACAGAGTATTATCTTTAGTTGAGCTAAATTTTGTGTTATCAATCGTATTGATAAATTAATTAATTTAGAAATAAATTAATCATGAAAGTATATAAATAAAAATAAAGAGATATTAAATATGAAAATAAGGAAATATAAGTACAATTAAATAACACACGTTAAAATAATTTTATTCGTTTCTATATTTATAATAAAACGACGAAAGATATACTATATTGTATATTAAAATATTACAAAAAAAAAAAAAAAATCGCCAATGTTTTCCCAATTTACGATATAATTGAAAACATTATGTTTTAAAAATATTTTAAAAATAAGACGGGGAAAGAATAAAAAGAAAAAGTGATTCAATATATATTGCAGATAAAAGAAACATATTTTTCAAGAATAATCGCTCGAGTATCGGAGGATTTATATTCCTTTTTTTGTCACTGACCAGCCATAAGATAAAATCCAGATTGCAGGGAGCCAACTAGCGCCACTCTCGCCTTGGACACCGCAAATGCGTCCGATATGTCGTTTAAAAAGACACCGAAGCTAAAGATGATACCGTCCACGAACAGATTGCACATGAAGGAGGCTGCGACGATCACCCAACCCCATCCACCATCCGGCGGCACCACCATCTCGACCTCGATGCTCTATCAACAACAATCGTGAATACATGAATCTCTGGAGAAAATTTATTTCGACGAGAAATTTCTCGAGAATTTTCCTTGAAACTCTCTTTCCATTACCATACTAATAGGCAATAACGCGCCAGATAAGATATCAGATCGGTTTCACGCTTCGGTTGGACGTTCGAGTTTCTTCGTTTCTGCAATTTTCTTAATAACGTTTGCTACGAGAAATAAATTAACAACAAAGTTTGATAGTCGTTTAAAGTTTCGTTCAAAGAATGCACGTCTTGCGCGTCTGTTTACTGTCTGCAGGAACGGGATGGACGTTCGAGAGAAGGAAAAATTTAGCTCGTGAAGAAATGATGGACAAGGAGAGGGATTTCGTCATCCGTGGAAATTCACGAGGTTCTCTCGAGATCAAGGCTAAGTAACGCCGAAACCGGCTGCTGGCCTGGCCACTTTCGCATTTCGCTAGACACCGCGTGACCCAAAACTCTGTCGAGTTATCATGGAGACATGTTTTACGCCTGATATATCGGCTAAGAACGTATGAATTACTGCGACGAGTATTTTTAATCACGTGCAACGTTATCTGCCCATATTAAACATCGAAGTATGCGTTTCGCAAGTTTCACCGTTAAAACTTCTCTTTTGATTTATTCTCTTTCCAATCGAACCAGATCTTTCTTCTCGAGAATATATATATATATAT
>NW_006263454.1:1041338-1049341 GCF_000469605.1 Apis dorsata
ATATTTAAATCGAAGATTCTTTTTAAGTTTTCTCTTGCAGCAAGGTTTGCTCGCGAAGGATGAATGAAAATAATCGAGTCACCGCCGCTCATTGAAAATTCATCGCGGAAGGGAAATGTCAAAGTTGAGTGGTTGCCACGTGCGATCCACGTCTAGAACACGTTTATCGAGGCATCTTGTCGCAACTAATGTCACGGTATCTACGTGCAATTTATATACAATTGGATACATCTCGACCACTCTCATAGAACATTATCGAATAACATCGATCCGATCGGACCAAGCCCACCTGTTTCATTTGCATGATATTATGTCCAGCCTCTTACCTCGTTGTTATTGTCATGAATATCTTCCATCTGCAATTGTTCCTCGTTCCTCCGTCCATTCTGCTGCGGTACCTTGGCGACTTGCTCATCCACTTTATTCCCCAGCGACGCCATCGTCGTCCACGGTTGGCTGGAATGTTACAACGATCGTGATGGAGATAAGAGAGGAAAGATTGAAAGAGAGAAGTCGAAATAGAAAAAAAGTGGACTTTAAAGTGGAGGCGTTGAAAAGGAGGCGATTCGTAACAGGATATTAATATATTCGTGGGATCTTTTGGAGATTCTAACAACGATCTAGAAAACAATACAGTATTAATTAGTATATAAAAATGTCGATTAAGGATTTATTCCTTAAAAAGCAAGTTAGACGAAGCGAGATAGAAATCATTACATTATCTTCTCTGTTTTTGTCTCGCTTCGTCCAATATGAACTTAAATTGCTTATAATTAATAAATATATTTTAATCAACACTTTTATGTTTTACCCTTTAGAATCGATCCTCTAAACATATTCCACGAATATATTAACATTCTATATATTTATAAAATTTTTCTATTTAATTAGATTTCGTTTGTTTGCACCGTATTCAATCCATGCATATGACATATCATACTCATAAAATATGTCGATGCACAATATGAATATAATTATAAGTTATCGTACTTGTAAATTATTCACGCACACTCGTTAGGCGGGAAAGAAATTGACGGAACAGCTTTCCTTCCTTTTCCCGATCTATGAATTCCCATTTATCCTTAAAATTAAAGATATTACAAAATTAGAATGTGATCCATGACATGCAGAAGTGTCAATCTCGTGTATTAGAAAAACGTGTCTGTGCTTCACTCAATCTAACTTCGAAACTGGATTCTTCGGCTAGAAATATGCTACTATGTATATATACCAGTTCCATGTATGAATCATAGATATTATACCCAGTTTATGTAGTACAGAATATCATAAATGTCATAAAATGAGTCAAATGGCAGATATCAAGAAGAAAGCGTCCAGATAAACGATCATTGAGTAGTTAGAATATCGAGAAAACATAACTCTAATCAAAGTTGGAACCATAAGATCTCTTCTTTCATCTAACTTCTTTCATTTTCAACATTCCACGATTTGTTGGATCATGATTAAAACTGGCATAAGGTAGATCGAGAATGATATAACTCGATTAGTTGACATTGAATGACGATCTAATTGCCAAGAATTATTAAAGAAAGGAAAACATTGACTTACTATGTCTTCCACTTCATTCAAAGAACAGATTGAAGTGAGATATTGCATTAGATTAAATATTAAATAAAAAAAAAAATTATATGGAACATTTTAAATCATAATAAATGATTAATTAATTCTTTTCACTGAAATGAACACAACAGAATAATTCCAGTGTTAATCGTGATTTTCGATGTACTACTTGAAGAACTCGATTAAAGGATGAAATTTATCCTAAGAAAATTTCTCACAGCTGATAAGATGTACGAAGTACAATCCCACGGATAAAGGAGCAATCACCTCGTTAAATTGACACACGAACAACGACTATGCCGATTCTAAACGAGTTCACATCACATGACGATTGTTCGGCATGTTCGCTCGACCTTGACCTTTCTCAATACTCTCTTAGCCGACCTTCAACCGAGAATGAACTTCCACATTGAAGGCTTGTGATCTCTTTGACCAACTTTGAACTTCTAAGTCGCTTTAAAGCTAGAACTACCAATTACATTAAACATTATCTCTGTATTATAAATAAATAATTAAAATTAAAATAATATAAATATAATTATCTATATATTATATTTCTGGATATAAGATATCAACGTCAATTTTGTCAAAAGCTATATATTTTATTTAATTATAAAAGCAAAAAATTTGAAAGTCAAGCCAATTTGACTGATTTTGATAAATGATTCAATTTTCTCTCCAAATTATTTTAACTGAATATTAAAAAAGTTAATTGATATGAATATTTAATATAAGAAAAGACACATAAAAAACGTAATAAAAATGTAATTTTCACGTACCCAAATTAGCCAGCAAGGGAAATGCACAATTATTCCAGAGAAAAATTAATTTAACCAACAAAAGGAGCTCTCAATGTTCCTACTTGTATGAGCTAACTATTTGGAGTCCATATGTTTTCAACGAAATTTTTCATCGGAAAATGATTTGTTCGACGTAGACAATTGGAATGAAGAATGGACTGTTGTTTTAATAAGCGGTTGATTTTGTATCTTGTAAATGAACGATAAGATACGATCTACGTTAACCAATTTCATGACGATGTTTTCATATCAAACAAGATACATCTTCAAAAATACATTGTTCTCTCTTTGCCACGTATGTTTCCTCTGTATTACAACGCCCACAAATCTTTCAACACATTGTGATATCTTTGACGAGAAATGGAAGAAGGGGAAGAAAAAGTAAATGTTGGGATTTTACAAATAATTCTTTCAAATTATCTACCGCTACCGTAAATTTTCTAAATTTACCTACGATGAAATTATCACGTTTTCCTAAGTACACAAAAGTTTATTTATGATGTACCGCATTCATATAAAAAAATAATTATCACGAAAAGTAAGATTCCTTGGACTCGATAAATATACCGAAATTTTGATAAAGAGATCGAGATCGCCTCTCGTAAAAACGAGATTAATTAAAAAAATCCAAGAGATAAATGAATACTCAGGATTATCTTTCGATTCGATCAATCTTGTTTACTCGTTTATCGTAGAATTTTGTACAAATATTGTAACAATAATGATTAATACTCGGATATCGAAAGAAACAGTAGTAAAACAACTAATAAGTCGTCACGACAAATATAAAAAGAGATTAAATCAAAGTTTAAAACGAAATAATTATACAAAAACTTTATCTATTATTAAACAGAGTTATTATTAAAATTAAATCTAATCTAAATTATCATACGATTTTTCACGATTTAAAAGTAATCTAAAAACAGAGAAACTAAAATTCTTTCCTTCTTTCCTGAAGGAAAGAAAGTTTACATAGGAACATTTTATCACAATCGTGTCATTCTCATCTTTTCGTATTTAAAATATATTTAAAAAAACTTCCAATACATATTTTCCGCAAAATGTTCCTTTTCAAAATGTTCAATCCATCTCATCAGAGATGTTCCTTTCTGAATTTTTCAATTTCCTTCTCGCATCGCATACATTACCAACATTCACTCCAAACATTCCTACGTTCAAATCGTCTCGACAAGAAAATCCACGAGGATGATTCGAGGTCAACGCTCTCCTTACGCTCTCCTAGTTCCTCGCTTAACAAATTCGACTCGAGATCGCCGCGGGTATAAATAACGATCGTGGATAATCGGTTACGATCTAACTTAAGAAGACGACAGAAAAAAAAAGAAAGAAAGAAAGGAAGAAAGAAAGAAAAGGCGATTTCGACACGCACCGGTTAACACTAGAAAGATAAATAGTCCAGGACCCGAGTCCACGTGTAGAGAAAAACGTTTGATGGACGAAGCCGTATTGTTGCACGGTTTGACGAGTATTGTGCAAATAAGATTGTGTAAATTTCACCCTGCTGACAAAGGATGTGCTTATTTTTAGATAGATTTTTTATGTCATGATTAACTAAGCTTTCTACAAGCTTTTTAAATCATTGAGAGATAATATTGGATGATATTGAATTTCCCTCGACTTTGATACGAAGCATATGAATTCACGTGGAGGATGATATCGATTCGACTTTTTTAACAGTTGAATCACGGTTATTTGAAATTATTGAAACGGTGATAATTAATGGTTATCGATGGCTACGAGTCAAAGTGTGTATTTGGAATGAAGTTAATTAAAAGGAATGAGTGGAAGGCACTTTCTGGATGTTTGAATAGTACATCAGTGGAAAAAATTCGTGATGGAAGGTTTTCTTTTATTGCAACACGTGGAATTTGTAAATTTAATCTTTGGTTTAGATATGTAATCGATGCTCTGATTGGTAATTGCAGAGTTAGAATGGAATTTAGGGTAGAGTTAATTAGCTATTGCGGCGATTAAATTAGAAATGGATATTTCCTTCGTTTCGAAAATCGTGTTATAAGGATTGAAAAAAGAAAATGGTGAATAATATCGTTCATTCGTTGCGATGAAGAATTATTTAAAAATAGTTTTTCTTTAAATATATGTTGAATGCAATAATGATACGAAATTTTTTGAAATTATATATAAAAAATGAATATGAATAATTAATAAAGATATTTTTTTAAATATTTTTTCCAATTTAGAACTTTCTTGGTAAAATTTTAAAACGTTCAAATTTCTCTAAAATATCATTGTTGCAACGAAAGGAAAAAAATTGAATTATAGAAGTAGCAAGTGTCTCTTTAGTCTCTTCAAAGGTATGTCGCAAACTTTCGGATTAACAAGAACGTGTAAGCTATGACGTGAATATTTAACGTTATAAACCGGTAATGTTACAATCTCTACACGAGTTTGTTTAGTAAGTTTCGGGATAGTTTAGTTTAATTTGAAGGTAAATTCACCTCGTTTCTTCTCTACATACTACAGCACATTCCGATAATAATCAATTCACGTGTTAGACATTATTTAGAAAGAATGGTAAAATTCTGTGGATAATTAGGAAGTCATTTAGAATTTCGATTCTCGACTTTCGACGGGGTTTCACAGATTGCAATTATCGGCGCATAATGGTGATGGAATTCGAGTTCAAGTTCATAGCCAAAAGACACAGTGGAAAAGTTTCGACATTTGGAGAAACGATCGTCTCGTTTCGGGAATATGATGTGATGTGGAATTTGCGATAATATTCCAAATTTTTAAGGTACACGTATTGAGAATGTTACACGTGGAAATAATTAATTCGCCATTTCGATATTTTGCCATGAATGGAATCTAGAAAATTGAGCATGTAAATAGAAAAAAAAAAATTTACACATTTTATCGAATACTTTAAAATTAACTCTATTACAAACCTTTCTCAATGCTTATCATGAATGGCAAAATTTTTTTCTCGACTGATTAAATTATTACCAAATATACAGAGGATCGTCATATGTACGCAGCAATTAATTTATTACTATCTGGTTGAGGAACATTTATCCCAAAGATAATTTCTAGATGTTATAAAAATGGATTTTTTAATCAGTCTCGTGATAATTCTTAAGTAAATTGAAGAGAAAGTAAACGAGGATGCACAAAGTATCGATATAAATGCATTGAAATTTTAATATTTTATTGCATGGAAACTTTTTTCATAAAGAGGTGAATAAATCTTTCAATTTATTAAAACGTAAAAAATATCGAATAAAAATTTGAATATGACATTTCGTCGAGAACGACGAAATTAATATAAATATAATTTAATTATTTAACAAATGGAAAAAAATAAAAAAAAGAATTAAAAAATAAGAAACGCTGTCATCTATAAATTAAATATTCATATCATTATTCTTCTTCAACCTTATGAGCTTTTTATGTAAAAAAAAAAAAACACAAACAAAATCACTTCAGCCTTACTGGAAAATAACCGAAGACACGGAAGCAAGACGATATATCGAACTTACACCATGTCTTACAAAATATTTTCTCAAAATAATCCTCGGTTGAGTTTGATGGCGCGTAGTCAGGGAATAGAGGCTCGCCTAATAATAGCGATATAAGAAGGAGATTCATGCGAGAATTCGAAGAAGAGATAATGGAAAAAAAATCGAAAGTATGCCGATCGCGGTGGAAATCGGTGTTCCAGATATCGGGAGAGAAGAAGCAATTATCGATGAAGATAGATTACCATTATCGTGTTGCACTGGACACAATGCGGTGGCCCGTTTATCCGAGAATTCATTTCTGGCTCGATACCAAACGATTCTATATCGTTTCTTTCTCTCCTCGTTTGCTCATTCTTCATCGTCATGGGATAACGTACCCGCGATAACAAAACGAGGCGAATACAATAAGCTGCGAAACAATGATCTATCGAAGAGGGTTCGATCTTTATATCCCTGTAAACGCGTTATTGTGTAACAATGAGTGGATATTTTTTTTTAATTCACAATATCATTTAAGCGAAGGAATTCTTTTTCTTTGAATTTCTAAATTCCAATACGTGGTAAAATTTCAAAGTTTTTGGCTGCTAATGTACATTTCCGTTCATAAGTATCTGAATACTTTGATAAAGTTCAAGTAGCGTTGTAATCAACGAGTGTACTATTAATTAAAATATGTTGTTTATTATTATCCTGTAAATATCGATAAATAACTCGAAAACCAAACCGATAACTTCATCAAGATAAATTATTTCTGAAAAACGAAACGATTAATATTAAAATAAATTATATGCAAGATAATGAATATATGAAAATATTGCGGTTAATCGATTTAACTTCTCTCTCCGGATACATTTGTGTATTTTTATATAATTATGCCTAATCATCGATTGTTTTAAACAATCTTGAAAAAAGAGAATTGTTAAAAAAATGTAATTTTTGCGATGTCACTCACATTTGGGATTGCTTGAAACCGATATATTTCTCAGGAAGTGTATGTTCCCGCGTGAAACTTTTCCAATCGGCGTTTTAGAAGTTTTGTTGCTTTCTCCGGTTTCTTGATCTTGTTGCCTCGAAGATAGATAGAATATTTAGCCGAAGAGTTTGATAGTTTTATATCCCTAGCTTCTTCTGAGATAATACTGGTATTAGTTTCAACAATTTGACGACTTTATCAATTAACAAAGATGACTTTATCTTAAAATTAATTACATTCCACCGAGATTAAAAATATAAATTCTGTAACTTATCAATTTTAATGTTATGCAAATTTTCCACGAGAAAACAAAGAAATAAATTTGTTTCTGTACGTTTGCAAACGAATGAAATTTCTGGAAGTCGATCTCGTTATGCCGGTATCCAGCGCGTCTTCCTGGAAACAAACTGTTCGTTTTGATGGCGAGAAAGAAGCCCTCGTTAGGGAGAGACGTTCGTTCAATTCGATTTAAACGGTATATTGTGTTTAATTGGAAAATTGTCAGGTTTTCAATTGAATTTTCATGCAAACGATCGCTTTAATTAGCCGACCAGTAACTGGATGATTTCTTCCAGCGAATATCGAGCGATGGAAAGTATTAATAAAAGTTATGCAAGATATTTAAAACGATATCTTTCTCATTCCTCAACTATATATGATATAAATAAAATCATTATTACTTCGCTAACGTTTTAAAACGTTTTTTAATTTTTAATCGATACTATCTTCTTTATTATTCTTACAGTAGAAATCGAATCTAAATTTCTAATAAAGTTTGAATATTTTGCTTATTATTTTCTATTGTTATTAAAGAAATTTTGTAACAATTGAATGAAGATGTTCCATTGATAGTCGACCGAGGTATGAAGAAATTCTTTTGCGCCCTTATCTCGCGCAACTTCGACACTTGGAATAATAGTCGAATGGAAAATTATATGCGCCATGACCCGATATCGTGTATAAATATTGAAACGAGCCACGTAAGTACATGGGATCGAACTTCTCTGTCTGATAAATCAAACAATCGTGCCAATATTTGCACATTTTTACATAAATCTCGATCATATTATCGTAACGTTATTATAAACCTTAAACATTCTTGTGAAAATGAGTTTATCTGTAGTTAAAAATTTTTTTTTTTTTTTT
>NW_006263454.1:1049559-1067999 GCF_000469605.1 Apis dorsata
TCAATATCGAAGTGATTAATAAAAATAAAAATAAGATCATCTGAAATATTACTTGTACTTGGAGATCGTATCTATAACAAACTTTCGACTCTATTCCTTGATATCTTGTTAAAATATCCTTATCTTTAACAATTTTGTAAATACTTGAAACTCAATGGTTTTTTTTTTTTTTTTTTTTTAGGATATTCAAACGAACAGAATTCGTATCTATAGAAAACTTTTTAATATTAAATCTTCCAGATCGATTATGTATATTAAAAATTTGTTTCGAACATAATCGATAACTAACTAATTAAAATGCTCTCCCAAATTGTAAATATTCTATAAAAATTTTATATATTTGATTTACAAAATTTAAAACAGGTTATCGAACAGATAAATCCATTCATGATTCGTGGACAGATCGAAAGACAATAATTACCATAATTTATCTATTTTTCTCGAGAATAGCCATTCTTCAACAAATGGATATTCAAACGTAATTCGCTGCTATCCGTAATTAGAACAATATCGAGATCATGAGTAGCTAGCCATTAATATTCTAGAAATTTAATTCAATTCGAATAATAAAAATCTATTTCTATTTATATTGAGAATCCAAAGAAGAGAAAAATCATAACGATCAATTTTAAATTTGAGAAAAAATTCTCAACAATATTTAAAATATCGATTCCTCTCCACAGACACAATAGAATTGTGTACTTTTTTTACGTTCTTATTGTTCTAAAATAAAACAAAATAAATATTATTTTCTATTCTATTAAAGAAAAATATTTAATATAATTTAAACAATACGAATTCTACGAACAATACGAAAATTTTTAGATCAATTTTCAAATGAAAGTCTATAATCCAAATCGAAAGTTCGATAGAAAAATTTACAAACGAAGAGTTCCATTGAATCGATATATACTACGATGAAGCCCTTATTGAGTTCTACTACGAGCCTCGTTGCCCCTCTCGAGAAATTGATTAGGGTGAACTTCTAGATGAGCTATATATTCCATTCACTCGAATCGTGAACATGAATGACTTGATCGCTGAAAAGGCACAGTACAATGAATGATTCTACACGTAGTATATACCTACAGATCGAATGAACGAACGATCTTTCCGAGGCCACGTGCCGGGGCCAAAGTTCGACGGGATTTATCTTTTAGATTCGATGTACATGTTTATTTACTAACATTCACCGATCCGATATTGGTAAAAAGTATTTGCAGAAAAAGACATAATAAAAGAGGCCAATAAATCTGGTGATCCCTGTTGCAAACTTCGACCCTGATCCATCCTGTTTTTCGTCCAATTCTTTCTCTTTTGTTTGTTTCCCCAGATCAGAGAAAAATAGCAAGATAAAACGATATGTATATATTTGCATATGTTAAACATTAACACGTATGAACACTTTCATATTTCTACAAAATGTACTTTTCCAAAATGTGCGGAAAACGATTATATAATAAACTTTTTCTTAATAAGAAGATAATAATTAAAAACTTATATTTGATCCGATCGTCAAATGAACGAACAATTTATGAATAAGAAATGAAATAAAAAATAATAACTATTATAAAAAAAATTTCTTTCTAATTTTATAATGATTGAAAGAAAGAAATGAATTCTCTTAACTAATAAATAACGATAATAATAAAATCATTCATCGATTCGTGAACAAGAATGATAATTATTGTATAAATTTTTAAATGTGATCGTGAAAAGAAAATATATGTTATATGGTAAATAACAGCTCAAGTGATTTTTAAATTTCAAATAAAAAATAAAACAGTCTTGACCGCTTCGGAAACGAATCGATAAACCGGAAAGGGAATGATAGAAGAAATTAACACAGGCAATTTCCATACATGAGTGCCTACACAGAATCAGCAAGGTCGATTCACTGAACGGCCCTCATTACAGATTCGAAATTAATACATATTCCGATCGTTCTACGCATGCGCGTACTGCGCATATGCGATTCTCGCCGTATGGAAATTTCGGAAACAATGTTATTTCGTGATCAAACATTATCGATATCGCGAATAAGTCAAGTTTTTGCTAAATTAACCGAACTAAAAAAAAAACACAGATGTCTTGCTTTATCCTTCTCTCGATAATCTCGCAGAATTGGTTCACGATAAGCGTGAAAATATATGCACACATATATGAGATATATATAAGATACACTTATATAGAAATTAAAGAATAATACACGAAAATACTTTTTGAATGTATCCATCCTTCATAATCACTAACAATAAAGACACGTAAAACGAAGATGTGTAATAGGCAACCACGTGCAAAGGGACGCAACGAAATGCGCATGCGCGTATTTTGAGGCGGGAAGTGCGCGTGAACGTTCATAGAATACGAAACATGGTAGATCATATATACGCAATGATACACGTGTATTGTTACTATGTGTATGCACTATACACGGATAAATATGAAAAAACATAAAACATGAATGAGAGAACGTATCAATGAGAATCATATACACGTACACATATATACACTTTAATATTTTCACCATAAGAAGGAATACGTCTGAAACTCTATACGTTAAGACCGGTTGATTACCTTTCCTTGCGAAGCCACTGTCACCGACTGTCGAAATTCCAGGGAGTGGGTGCAAAAGAAATAGGCCGGAGCGAAACGCGCGCGTGTTCGTGATCGCGTCGTGCGCGTGTACTAAGACGGTACGCGCGATGTGACCGAGAGTAAGCGCGATCAGTGTATCCCGTCGGGTGTGCACGGCTTCCATCGGTCACCGATAACGACCGAATGCCAGATTGGTCCGTCTCGAGCTCACAGGATCGTCCCGTTGGATATATGTTTCGACTCACGGCGCCTGATGATCTGCTGGCAGCACGAAGCGTGACGTAATAAACGTAGAAAGTTACAATTATATTATGGAAATTCTTATTCAAAAATTCTTTACAAGTTTCACAATAATCACGATGATTAGTATTTCCGTAGATCTTGATCCTTTTTTTGCAACATTAATCGTTAAATTTTTTACAGAATATATTAAAATATCTTGTCAACGAAACTGGTTCGCGAAGGATAAAAGAAATTCTTTTAATCGTTTAAGCCATTAATAGTTGATCGCCTACTGACGACATATTACTCGAAAATTGCAATCGATTCTCATCGAGACAGATCGAGACGCCCGCGCATCGTTCGATCGAGAATCGAAATCGATATAGACCACCCTCCGGCTATGAAAAGATCGAACAGTTGCACGTAGTAACGATATGGAATCGCAGTTTATACGGTCAACACGCGCGACGCGAGTTCCGACGATTGTCGATAAGAACTCTGGAGGCGACTGTCCGATAACCCGTTCCAGTAGAGATTGTGTGACCACCGAACCACTTGACAACTCGTTTCGACGTTTCCAACCATAAGACTGTGATAGTGAGCTCGATGACGCAATTAGCGGTGAAAAAAATTACTCAAAATGTCCAGGCACAGGTAAATACCGTTATTAATCCATCAATTTAACCGCGTCCTTGTTCTTTTCTTTTTCTATAGCAATAGTTATATGCAACAATGTGTATTTAAGAGGTGATACGATTATATTTTTGTATAATTTGACGATAATTCGTCAATTAATAAATTAGTTAATTATAACTGACTCGCGTAAAATTTATTACAAAACACTATACAAGTTTCGCTAATTCCCGCGTGAAAAAAGGCGGCATTGTCGAACCATGACTACACGTGTCTATGAAATGCAACGTCGCGCGTGGCGCAACTCACATGGCGCTGAAATAAACACTAACTTCTTTTTTTTCTTAATCCATATTCATCTCAGCTAATAATAATATATATTTAATTCTTTCAATAATCATTTCCGTCGATTGTTTCTGCCACAAATACAATCATAGATTTGTAAAAAAGTTTCTTTTAAAGAAATCTATTTATTCCGAATCTATTGATTTTTTACTTTTTAACGATTGATCATTGCAATCTATTGCAATTGATCATTCTTCTACAATATTTTTACTCAGATAAATTTCACAGAAACGAAAGATAATCCACCATGAATTCCAAGTATCATCGAGCAAATTCACTCACGTATGTGTCATGATCGTTGTCAACGAAGCTTGAACTTCGGTGTCACATTCACGTTGCACGCAGCCTGGTGTCGTCTGCTCCGACTGAAGAAAAAGTGAACAGACCAAAGGGGCAAGTGCCATAAAAGTTAATGGTAGTAGTGAAGTTTGAGGATCGTGTAAAAGAGATAAAAAAGAAAAAAAGAAAGAGAGGAAGGGAAAAAAAAGAAAAAGACAAGGAGGCTAGAGGCACGCGATAAACTATTGGAAAAAGCACGAAGTAATCGCGATAAATAACGACAAATCACTTGCAATTCTCACGCGACAGAAAGAAATGGAGGCGATAAACCTCCTCTCTGTTTCCTACGTTTAGCCCCTCCTGTTACACAGTGGTGCTTAAACGAAAGTGTAAGTTTACTTAAGGTAGGTCGCGCCAAGAATATACGCCTATCGCGCGACGAACTCTCATTCCATTCGAAATAGAGGGAGAAAACGGTATCAATAGACGATATCGAATGATTTAAAAAATTTCAAAAATTTGTGTCTGATGTGCAATTAAAAACATTCCATAGAAATAAAAATTAAATAAGAAAACATTTTCATAATTTTATACTTGCCACATACGAGTCTTCAGATTTTTTGATATATTTGGCCTTTCACTTTAATTTGACTATCATTGATAATTAAATGTTTTTTCGTATCCTCAAATGTCTTATCATTATCTATATTAAATATTTATGTCAATTTATTTATATATTATATTTACAGTGATTTAGCTTATTTATTTATTTTTTTAATGTTGACAGTAATTGCAAGCAAATTTTCGATGACAATATTTAATAACTATATAATTAGAATTATAATGATAAAAATATATAGTAATAAAATATATTTATAATATATTTTGGTAAAATTGAATTAAAGAATCAAAAAGAAGTTGAAACATTAAGAAATTCTACACCGATAAATCATCATTGATAATTGATAATTGCCGATGTAACAATAAAGTAAATTAATTGACATATTACAATGTTTTATTGCTAATAATTTACTGCGTGCTCGTGATTTACATGCAGCAAGAAAAATATTATGAAAACGTAGTAAAACGATATAATTTTAAAAAAAGCAAAATGGCGCCAACGCATATGTGTACTTATTTGAGTGCATTCGTGGGAAATATAGGGAAATACATATTATTAATAAATAAACAAGCAATGCAATATTTCAGTAATAAAAATTCATAATTCCTCTTCAATTTCAATAAACGTCACCTAATACATTTGTCCTTCTTTGTACCATAGCATATATACTTCACTTTTTTTCTTTTATTGTTTTCTTTTAACATATGCACAAGATTAAGTCGTGCGCACGTGTATTGATACGCTCATGTGTATATGTAAGTACGCATATGTATGCCTCTATTATGCACACACGACATAACACATGCTTCGTGTATCTCTACTAGAAACCCGCCTATTCCTCCTAACATACATACATACGAACATGCGCATGCGAAATGTCATATGAACACGCGCGTCGATAATATATACTCTATATATGTATATAATAAGTGTTACTGTACACTTTTGTCACGACGACACGCGTGCACATGTGTACACTTCCGACTGAATAACATGTATACATTATATTTCAATTCAAATCACAAAAACACGGTCTTTCTGCACGACAATTATGAGAATAAAAATAAGTGTCGTAATAGTTGTACTAATTAATATAGTGTAATAGTAATATTAATGGTAATAGTGATAGCAGTAGCAGTGATAATAGCACTGTTGGTATATTTTTTCTTATTGATAATAACGTTTCTTTTTTTTTTGTTATCCAAATCTTACGCATATTGATAACTAATCACCGTAATCGGCTTACCAATAAACGCTGTATATACAATGTACATACAAGTTTAACATTTGTTGTATGCCGTTTAACAAGATTTACAATTTTTTTTCATTCGTCATATATATATAAATATATAAATTTATATAACAAAAAAAAATACATATATATCTATATATAGATTTATATATTTATATGGATCATAGGCATGTATGCGATTGTAAATAAAAAGTATCATATATAAATGAATAACATTTTGTCTATTCGCGATAATCAATATTTAATTAGTATATAGTATGACACGACAAACTATAACTTTGCCGAAAGTCGTGTCGAACAACACGTGTATTAGTCGAGAATTAGTTTGTGTTAATTAATATACTTCAATTATTTCACATTTTTTCCCGACAGTCAATTCTGTTAACTAAAGAATTAATTTACACAAACTAGATTGCATAAGACGAAATGTTTTCTTTATACATTCAATGAAATAAACATTCTAGTTGAATCATTAATATATTAATTAATTTCTATCTAATAGCATGTTAATTATTCATAATCAATACATTAATACAAGGACGTATGTCCCAAAACAAAAATTATATATTTTCTATTTGCCTAGTTTTTTCGGAATTCGTTATACACTATTTTACAATTGCCTATATAATTATTTACAATTTTTTCCGCAATAGCGAATCTATCTGTATGTTAACTAATCCACATTTTTTAATCTATAATATGTATATACATTTGTTGTGTATGCAAGAAAAATATCTCTCTGAATGTAATTTAATTGGAATTGTATCTTTGGATTGCGACCAAAAATAGATTTAAGTAATATATTGTAGATGGGTATTCTCGATTAAGAATGGTCAATCATTGCATGGATTATCCATGTAATATATATAACATTAAAAGTCAAATGCGATATTTACTAACATAAATAATACGAAAAATCGACATAGTATAGCAAACTTTCGTTGTTTTCGATACGTAAATTTTAGATCAAAAATAGAATACGAGTAAATATTGCTAGAAAGTACTATAATAGATATAAATGAGCATAAAGAAGAGAGCCATTTATAAAAAATGAAAATTGACCATCCTTATTCTAAATTAATATTTATCATTTGTGATGATTAATAATATTCATTTCAATATTATTCGATATGCAAGTGCAAAAGCATTTTTTTCACTTTTTCAATATTTTTTATACTGATCATTCTATACTGATTAAGTTAATAAATTTTTCTATCTATCATCTACTATTGACATAGGCAAATGAAATTCTCCACCTGATGGCATTTTTTACATTGTTATGTATTTGTGTATATATGTATATTTATATTTATATATTAGAGTTTCATAAAAAAAATTAGATACAATTGCAAAATTCTAAATACGTTAAAAATACCATCAGGTTGTACTCATTAATTTGTGCTTTAGCATTAAAATGTATAACGAAGAAGTACTTTTTTCAGACCTTTTTGAAGCAGCAGCCCTATCACAGTATGGCTCGGAGATGAAGGCTTTTTTTTTTCTCCTTATACAGATCAGATTTTATAAAACAGATTCTATTTGTTTAATTTCCTTTTCAGGAGGTTCTTGCGGAGATGGCGCAGTTTCTACAATTTCAGGAATATCCTCTTCATTTTCTTCTTCGATATCTTCATCAATTGGAGTCAATGTATCTAATATCACAGGCTGAGTCTGTAACAAATTTTATGTTTTTTTGTTAATTTAAAATAATTTAAAAATAATGTTTATATGTATATTATACTTATTATATTTACCTGTGGCGTTGTACAGCGTTTCATTGCTGGAGCCATGAAACTAGTAACTGTACTTACAAGGAAGAAAAATCCTGCCATAAAAAATGGGATGCTATAGCTTTGCGTTGCGTCATAAACAGCACCTGCTAAAGGTGAACCAATGATAGCTGCTGCTCCTCTAAATAAGATTAAAAGGCCAAATGCATTGGTCAATTTATCCAATCCCAAAAGGTCTACCAAAATAATTGACGTCAAAGAAATATATCCAGCTGAAATATTATGAAAACAAATATATAATATCAAAAAAAAAATTAAACTTAAAAATAAAATTTATTAATTTTAATACTTACATATAGCTATTCCAAAAAGAATGCTCATAATAATATAAGCAGGATACGAATGACAAAACGGAATTGCAGCCACAGCAACTGTTGATATAATTAAGCAAATATTATTCAACAATAATGAGTCTACTTGTGGAAAATCCGCAATGTATCCACAAGCTACACGACCCAGAGTATTGGTAATTCCAATAATAGATACTAAATATGATGCAAGAGTCTTGTCAATATTCTAAAAATGATATGTATTGAAAAATTGATATATATATGATTACAAAAATGTAGGTAAAAAAAGAAATTATTATAATTTTTAACTTACATCTAAAACTGCAGCATCTAATAAATATACAAAAGGGACGTATAAACCAGCCATTCCAAATACGTTACTAATACCAATTAAAAGAAATACTGGATCTTTTAGCAAAGATACATCCATCATAGTTGCCAGAGCTTCTTTAAACGAATCAGGTAATACCAAACAAGGACATAGAGGTTCTGTAACATTTATTGTTTTAATATAAAAATTTATAAATCATTGCATATTTATCTTTGAAAAATTTCTTACGCTCGCGCGCCTTTTCAATGTCGGTATCTTTAATATCTCCACGAACGGATTTTGATAAAGAAATAACACTTTGACGATAATTTGCAAGTGATTTTTGACTTTGATATTCTGGTAAGTTAACAACACTACCACTATAAAAAATATCCTTTCTTGATAGTGGTCGAATTATCTGTGGTTTTTCTTTTGGAATACTAGTCTTACTGGTGGTAAAAGTAATACTTTCGCCATCCTATAAAATATATATTGTTTATAATTTACATAATATTTTTGTTAAATTAAGTGTTCGAAAAAGTATGATAAAACGTACATCTATTTCCGCATTATTGTTTCGAGAACCCATAACACTGCTTGTCGAAAGTCTCAAATGTAAACTCTTTCTAATATCACCATTAGAATTCAATGTTGTTCTAGAATTCTTAATGGCACTAAGACTTGGTTTATATCTTTCACCAGTACTTGTTTTGCGGATTCTATCAAAAAAGGGTACAGAACCATTTTTAGGTAAACCTTGTACATGAGTTGTAAAAGCAGGCTGTGAAGCATTTCTAGGAATTATTGGTTTGAATTCGCTTTCAGACTTCTCTATATCTTTGGTATCATCAATATTTTTTCTACTCTTTGATTTAGTGGAAATGTTTTTTAAATCCATACTGCCACTATTACTAGTTGCTCCACTAGAAGAGTGTTCTTGTACTTTCACTTCCGATATAGTGGGAAGAGTTGGTACCGTTGGAACTGGTGTTAAAGGAGTTCCTTTAATATTAAAATAAAATATATCATAAAAACCATATTAGATTACCTTATTATAATCAATTAATTATCAATATTAATTTCAACTCATATTTTCTTACCAGGCACTAATTGGTCTAAATTGAAACTGGAATGAACACCAGGATCAATATTAATAGGCATTTTCATTCTCTTTTCCATAGATCCATCAGGCAGTTGTACCATGAAATAAGAACCCCCAATACTCCCACGTTCCATTTGAAATCTTTTCTCCTCTGCCATTCTTTGTAACAATGGTTTAACAGAAGAAGCTTTTGGATATTCTAATGGCCTCATCATTGCACCAAATACCTGTAATGTTCACCTATTGTTATCATCAAATCTATGTTCTATAATTTCTTAGAAAACTTATAGATATTACTTACAGCACAATTTAAAATAAGGCCTGCAAGAATTAAATTTGCTCCTTTCCAATTATATGCTTCTAATAACATTGTTGCAAGAGGTGCAAATGCAAATGTGCCAAATCCTGAACCACATACAGCAATACCTGTAGCTAATGATCTTTTGGTTTCAAAATAATAACCTACACAAACTACTGCTGGCAAATATATTAGACCAAATCCAATTCCTGAAACAATGTAATTATTATAATATAATAATTCAAACTATTGTATCTAAAAAATAACTTAAAATCTAATATATTTAAAATCTAAAATATTACACACACCTCCCATAACACCATAAGTTATCATAAGCATATTTACACTGGTTGAAAATGTTGAAAGTACAAATGCTGCTGCACCTAAAAAACTTCCTGCCATACATACTGCTCTACATCCATACTTATTTGTTAAAGCACTGACAATAGGTCCTAGAAAATGATTGTAACATTTAAAATTAATATTTTATTATTACAAAAAAAAAGATATTTTATAATAAAAAAATTTACCAGCACTGAGGTACATGCCAGATAACAATGAACCAACCCACGCAGTTTTGCCTTTTCCTTCTCCAAAATATGTAACAAATTCTCCCAGAAAAACACCAAATGTATAAGCGATACCATCAACTATCATATTACACATGAATGATGCAAATACCACCACCCATCCATATCCACCATCTGGTGGAGGTGGTATATCATGGTATTCACATAATGATCCTCCTTCATCTTCTGGAGATGCTTCATCACTAGCTCCATCAGTAGCAGTTAATTTTGCATGCTCTTCTACAGAATATTCACTTTCCGTCTGTAAAAAGTGTAAATATTTTCATCAGTTTAATGATAATGTATAAATGTAGAGTTAGATATTATATTGTCTCTAACATTATTTAATAAATTATTATATATTAAAAATAATAAAAATCAGATTTAATTCATCTATTATTAAAAAATTTGAATATATTTTGAATCTTGTAACATTATAATATTGTAATGTTAATATTTATGTTTGTCTTATATAAAGTAGTGGTAGTTCACCTTGTAGAATATAAGAAAAATATCAAATACCTTTCTTTCATACTAATGTGTAAATATATAGACATATCATTCTATATGTATCTGATTAGTAAATTAAATAAGAATTTTTAAAAATTTCAAAAAATTATAGACATTTAAATAAAAAATTATTTTTACACATTTTTCTCCAATTAAAATAGAAATTTAATGAAATTATAATGATGAAATTAAATGAATCAACAAGAACGCAATTCCGGAAGACATCTTTTGGAGCGTAATGTGAGAACGAGCGGTCGTGCCATATTATAAGATGATCTCATAACGCAAACGCAAGCATAGATATTATATGGCTACTGTGACTTAACCATTCCCTAAGGCTACGTTTATCCAAGGTAAAATAGTGTTTCCTCTGAATCTAATAAACAAGAAACGATATTGATCACGCGATAAAAATGACTCTGCTTCACAAAAATGTATAACTCTTTAATACTTTTTTAACATAATATAAGGATACTAATAAATTTAAAAAAAAAAACGTACAAGAGAATATAGTTCCATGCCTTCTTGAATTTGAACATATTTTGCATAATCGTAAAAGAAAAAATCCGTAAGGATTTGTTTTATAAATATTTTAGAATAAAAGAGTTCGTACAATGATCTAGACTGCCAACATATTAAATGAATTCAAATATAGCGCTAAGACATACGAAAGCATCGATAGTGACTCGATAGTGACTTAGCCGAATGGAAGGTCAGCCGAATCAGCTGATCTACTGTCATTAGAATTGGTAAAGCGTGCGCCACCTAACGTCAAGGCAAAGGAAACTTGACAAGAGTATTGTTTTCGACCTTGTTTTCGTGACGGTGGTGTCACATTTGCAACGGGTGCAAATTGTGCACACAAGTACGCAGTGATACACGGCTGTGCTGACGATATATACAAATGCGTGTATGGTGTTTCGCGTTTGTCAGAAACTGCTACAAAAGTGTAAATTACATTTATCAAGGCTAAGTCACGTGTTGTTTCCGAACACGTACGAAGAAACTATAAAGAAAAGCGAAACGAGATCGTGCCTTGAAATTCGAGGCGAATCAGATCACCCAAGAATGAAGACAAGAAATGCTTAAACGCACGCATATTACCAAATAGGGACGAATTTTCGAAACGTACCGTACTGATCTTCCGCACGCGACGCGAGCCGTATTGGCTGTACTGCGACTTGTTGAGCGACACGCGCGACATTCTATGATCGCTTTAATGTCAGACTCCGTTCGTTTCGTCGTTGGCCTCCACACACTGTGCAGAGTTCTATTTTCGTAGAAGTGCGCGCAGCTGTGCGCGCTGTATATTCTTTCTTTCCGTGACTTTATCCCTCAAAGTTTGCCACGCTACGCCACTTCCGCGCGATTTAACACTCCCCCTGTTAGCAAATAACAGGAGTAGCAATATCAATCATCAAAATCCGCTGCCATGTCTTTCACACTCGCGCGCTTCGAGTCAACTTCTATCATACGATCATCGCACGCTCACTGCCTTCTATGTATTATGGATCAACCGAACTTAAAAAACGTGCGCAGTAACTTTTCTAAAAAAGTACACTTTTGTGAAGAAATTAAGAATATATATTGCTTTATTCCTTCTTGCAACACCCGATAACGATACACATACAGTAACGTGTCTTAATAAATTCAGTTCATCAATAAGATTCAGCCATGAGTTTCGGATGCACACGAATGAAATGGCACTATACACCTAAAATGATTCAGCACGCGCAAATTGTCATGACAAGTTTGCCGGCAGAAACGATTGGTTTTGCTGTTGGACGTATAACTGCTATGTATCACTACGCACTACAGAAATTCTATTTATATACAAACACGGTAATAGAGCCTTCTTCAAATTTCCATGTATAAAATAACTTTATTTTCTAAGTGCACAATATTCTTTCTTCTGTCATTGTGTTTTGTGATCTTTGTATAGTGCAAAAATAATGCTGAATGAATAAAACAACATGCAACGATGTGTCAATAATGTAATCACTGCATTTTGGTGATTGCGAATGTATGTGCGAATACACTGTGTTTACTATTATTATATTTTACGATTCTAAGATATACAAATGACTAAACTACACGGATCTTCGTGAGAATTTAAGTACCCGCCGAACAAAAGAACTGCTTGCGACAACGAGAGAGCACGGAGCTCTCGTTGAAGCGGCACTGATCGTTTGTGCGCGAAAAGTTAACCTATAAATGCGAAGCGTCTCATGCGTCCCCACCCTATCACAATTACGTGGCGCGACAACCAGACGATTTGTGAATTTGCTGAACCAAGATTTTAAAAGATGTTTTAAATTTTTATATGTATATATTTTTTTTAATTATTTTAATTAATATAAAATACAATTATATTAAAGAAAAAAAAATCGATCTAAATTTTCAATGATTATTTATATACATTTATACACATAGATATTTTTAATATTTTCAATACGAAATCATTTACTTAAAATACTTTATGTTTTTATAAAAGTATAAATATCAAGAAGTTTAAATTATGATACAATTCGAATTAGTTATACTATATACTTTTAAAAAAATTTTAATAATTTTTTTATATCAAAAATATTCTTTTTAAAAGAATATTAAGAAAATAAAATTTTAGAGAAATTATTATACAAATTAAATTTATTTTTCAATTTTTTTATCTCAAAGACATTTAACAACTTTAAAATATTTTCGCTAAAAAACACATTTTTAAGAATAAATGTTAATTTATGATAATAAAGATTAAACTAAAAAATTAAATTATACGAATCAAAAAAAACTTAATCAATGTTTTATTTAATTCAAAATATAATTGTTATGGACAAGAAAGCACAAAAATAAATAATTTCATGATGCTGGTCTTCACGCAAAGTCAAAAACTTTTTAGTATCGTTTAACGAATCAATAATTGTATCAAGGGTTACTTTGTGTATTATGGGAGATATTGCACCGATTGACCAATACATTGCAGCTCAATGTCACTCGACTCTGCTCAGCATAGATGATTCATATTTGACTGGTATAATAGTATAGAGATCGACAAGTTATTTATTCTAACGTGCAATTATAGCAGCAACTTGAACTTACGTTTAATGTTTCGACATATCGTTCCGCGTTAGCCATTAGTCCGATGCACGCGCGTTGTAGTTTTTTTTTTAATATCACGGGATAGAGACAAGTCCACCTCAACCGTTTATGCAATTTTTAGAGTTTCGAAACGTTACCTCACTAAGCAAATATTTGCTGGCAACGCTCTCGTACTTCAGGAAGAAAGTGACAGTTCCCGGTGGTGTGTTGCTATCAGGTGGCTTCGAGAAATCATGTTCATGGTCGAACAGCTAAATAATCGTACGCGAAACATTGTATATCGTAAAGTGACCATCATATAGTAGCGTGACGCGCGCACTAATAATCTAAGTCGATGCTTACACTACCATGAAATTAATCTTGCACGCGAA
This sequence comes from Apis dorsata, assembly GCF_000469605.1. Classification (NCBI taxonomy): domain Eukaryota; kingdom Metazoa; phylum Arthropoda; class Insecta; order Hymenoptera; family Apidae; genus Apis; species Apis dorsata. The sequence continues at coordinate 1,063,847 of NW_006263454.1, forward strand.
TGAAGGTTACCAAATATATCATACTATCGAGATTACCGATACATAGAATCGCGGTTAATCGATTGCCATTTAATGATGGCCGTCACGACGAAAATCACCAAACGATCGAATTACAGCGATATGAACGATAGCTGGCGAAAGGGGGCGGGGCGCTGAAGCAGGAGGGCACTAAGTAAACATTCTGAAGATGATCTCGAGTCGATATGTAACAGTGGTGGAAACACTCAAAGAATCAGCACCGATAAAAGGGATAGGTAGACGGGAGGAGAATGGTACCACTGGTATGTAACGTCGATCACGCGAGAGTTACTACTGCAACATGCTGCATTCCACTGATGCTTTACTCGTCTGCTCGAGCACGTTTATGAATTAATTAGATAATAACTAGCGACAATTAATGTTGAAGGCACGATACATGAAAACACCATCTGCTTTTGATCTCCGCACAAAAATTAACTGACAGGAACAATCAGATAATATTATTTTATGAAAAAAAATCAATACGTTTAAATAAGAATTTTTTTGTCTCAATTTGAATTTGATTAATTGAATTCGAAAGTTATAGGTAGGTACCAAACTTTCTTTTTCGATAGTATTTTCATGAAAATGATATAGATATACACGTGCAGGCGTAAACAAAATTCATAATTTATAGTAATCATAAGAACATCTGGTTCTTGTCTTCTTAGAAATATCAGCGGCAACAGTGCTTTAAAATGACTCAGAAACCGTAAACAAGAACTACATCATGATATTTTCTTGATTTGTAACAGATCATTGTTTACGACGATGTTAGTCTCTTCTTCATTGTCCCAGTTTGCTTAGGACCGCGAGATATCAGGAGTTGTGATAAAAGCATGAATATAATCAAGAAAGGAAGAGCAACATTCTCCCTATTTCGATGAATCACATTGTGTGAGTAATTATTTTAAACTATAATCTTACCGAATTGTTGAATTGATATGATACTTTTTTTTATTCGCTTGTATTATAATAAAACAAAAATTTAAAAAAAGATTAAAAGAAAATAGAACCACTCATTATAAGCTTGAAAAATCGCTAATAAATTATTTAAAATCATGTGATTCGATCTAATCAAATTTAATCTGTTTAAAGGAATTAGGAAAATTCACTACCGTTTGTAATCACTGTGATTAATTGTCTATTTATTCTATCCATGATTCGCTGTCACAATCAGTTCAATCGACCTCATTAATTACTTTATTAATTTAATGAAGGTTAGGTGTCCGAAATTCATTTCTTATTTATCGAAATTTGTTTGTGTTAATGACATCTAAATAAGAGTCTTTGATAGAAACAATCGAAACAAATTTATAGGTATTCCTACTTACAATTTAATATTTATCGGCCGAATAGTCGAAGGATAAGGGAAATACTCGACATCGATACAGAATGATAACGAATTCAACAAACACTTAAAAGATAAGATGTTCTCGCGTAATACATCTTAATCCATGGCTCGACATCAATCCATAAACTGGCACGTGATATAATCTACGAGGTACATAATACAAAAAAATAATAACATCCATAACTCCACCCAAAATACAAAATTTCATACGCGAAATTTATTCTTTCTAATATTACCAACGATATACTGATGAGCTATTTGCAAGAATTATCATTGTTCCAACTAGGTAACACAAACCACTTTCACTTGTGCATTTCGTGATTAATTTAATCATATCGTATATTTTGTCATTCAATTTATAATTTTCTATAATATATATATTAATTAATATATATTAATTAATAATATTTAAAAATATTCAAAAATGCCATGAAAATTACTAATAAAATTTTTGTACACGTGCGCACGAAAAAAAACATGTTTATCAATCGAAAATATTTCGTTATCAATAAATTAAATTTTTATTAAACCGATGAAACAACGAATTGCTGTTATTCAATCTTTTTGAAGTCAACTCATATGGTAATATATCAATGGAATAGATCATATAAGTTGTAATCATTGTCAACATCATAATTTCAATATAAACACGATTCAACTTTTACTATGTTACTTTACTTATCTTAATATGCGATTTTAATGACATGAAGCGATGTCTTTAGTTAAAAGTAACAAAATAAAACGAACATGATAAGGTAAAAATTTTTATAGACTATTATTCGATTAGAAAATCTATTTTACATACCTTATTTTTAGGCGACATCACGCGATATTGGCGTTCTATTTAAATAAAGATGAATACACCCTCACAGTAAATGAAAAAACGAATAAGGAGGGAAAAAGAGATGGCCGTACTTGTGCCACCTGAGTGGACAGTGTCCAGCTGTGAAACGAGAAAGAAGCGATATGAAAATGCGCGCTGCTCAACCACCGGCTGACTTATCGCATCGCAGTCGGTTGAGTCCATCCAATTCCCCACTCTATGAAATCCATCTCACTTCATTTCCCTTGCCAACTCTTCTTCATGTATTCCATCGTTTCGATTTGCTCATGTTTCTCTCTTTGTTTTACGATTTCTCTTTCTATATTCTTATCCTTTTCTTCTTCTCTTTGTTACACACAAAATCAACCGTCTTCCTTCTGCTACAGATTTCCACGCAGACATCATTCACGCAATGCAATATCGTGCGCGCGGAAATAAAATGCGCGGCTACTGATCTATCGATAAGTACAAAGTTCTAACTGTGTATACACCCAGATATTTCAAATATGCACAAGATATCACTGTTGGATGAAGATCTTTCAAACATTGGACGTGACACAAGCAAGATGATACCAACAAATATATGCAATTTAATGAATAAGAGAATAATCAAGGAAGAAAAAAAGTTAAGTATTAAAGAGAATCAGAAAAAATTTCAAACTTCGTTTACTTCGGAATTCAATACGATTGAGCAGAAGTTATTTTCTAAATTAAACAATTCTTATATTAAACAGAGTTTCATCATGAAGGGAATTCTAACGCAGACACGCGAATACATTTCTGTTTTATGACGAAAATAGAGTAACAAATCATAGTGTTCGATTTACACATTTCACATTTAACCATTAACTATTTCACATTTAACCATTTCAAATATTCAATAAAATTTTTCTTATGATGATTCTTCTATTATTACACATTACTATGAAAATATAAATTGAAATATTATGGAAGAAAAATTATAAAAATTAAAAATAAAATTAAAAAACAAAAACGGTTTTAACTTTTAACCTATGTTAGTAGAGAGAAAAAAGCAATAAAAACAAGAAATGAAAAAAACTTACGATATGATTAACCATAGGTTTTGGCTTGATTTGCAGGCCATCATCGTCGCCGATCTGCTCCCCAATCTGTTCGCGGCTACTGGTAGGGCCCATCTCGGCGCCGCGGCGCCTACCTTAGACTCGGTTGTCACTATTTTCAACGGATTGAAACAGCCACAGCTTCGTGATCCTATGTCCTCGTATACGAGGAACGATGCGAGAACAAAGCAATCACCAGCCGGATGACACCTTGTCCGGGCAGTCCGCTGCGCCCCCTTTCGATTTATAAGCTATCCATTGGCGATACATGAACAATCCTGGAAGTCGTAGCTGCTCGATGACAGCTTCTTCCGGGCTACTTAGCGCGTCTTTTTTTTCCTTTGTTTCTCAAACTTTTTTTTCTTTCACTTCCTCGATGTTACAATACACTACAATACTTGAAGATGAAAGAAACACATCTTCTTAAAACTTGAACATTTGTCAAAGGATAATAAATTGCTCCTTTGGTGCTAGAACGTTGATGATACGTCGGTTTCTTTTTCCGGTGTTCTCGTTACGACCAATTCGGTGAAATCGCAACACGATTGCCACCACTGGCACCAATTTCAGATTATTAGAACCCTCAATAACAACGAGGACGTCGCTTACACCCCGCGCACGACCTAGTCCACGGAATTTCGATCCACCTTTTCAGGAACTATTACGTGCCGCCTCCCCGACCTGTTTCTTTTTTAATCGTTCGCGTTCCAGTGTGATACAGTAAGAAAAAATTAATAATGATGCTATCACCGTTGTTGCAGCCGTTCAAGTGAGTATTTACGATACAACCAGATAACGGAGAACGTGAAAATCTTGTTGAAAAGAATTTTCTTGCAGACGATCCCGCCGCGGGTGGGTAGCGCCGCGGCGCCCCGG
>NW_006263454.1:1068599-1084453 GCF_000469605.1 Apis dorsata
GCAAGCGCGATTTCTTGTCGCGCACGCCCCCACACGGTCTCTTCCCACGAGCTTGCGCAGCATGATTATCGACGCGATAGTCGGTATTTTATGCACTATATGTAACTCTTTCGTCCCAATCCTTCCTCCTGTTCCTTTGAGATTCCTATCTCCTTATGCGGAACAACGAAACATACAGATTTCTCAAAGTTACCATTTCTGTTAATGTCGCGGTTTTTTCATTCCTCGCGAGAATCAATGAACATAATTTTCATGAATCATATCGAGCTTTTCATTATAATGATTCATAAAAAGGATAAAAATATTTTAATTTTTCCCTTAATCAAATTAGATTTTTATTTTAATGTTTGCTATAATTTATTTACAAACATATAGCTTGCTACAAACACTTGCTATATGTATCAATCTTGCCATATATATGGCAGAGTAGAAAGGTACAGAAAAATAGCTAGACTGTAATTACAATTTAAGATAACATAATTATGCTATTTATTAGTACAGAGAGAATTGTTTGCAACTGCAAAATGCACTCGTATAATCGTATGTTTTGTTGGCTTTGCAATTCAGAAATAAGATACTGCAGTATTGTCGCAACCTTCGAAGTTGAAGGCCGTCGATGTTCAATGAAAACGAGTATATTTGTTATGTATTTGCAGTGCATCCTTCTGTTGATGTTTATATATCAATTATGTATGTTAAATGAAACATATTATAATTCCTTCAAATCTTTAATTAAAAAGGAAAAATACTTTACGTTAAGATATAAAATAAATAAATTATTAAAAGTTATTTAAACTTAAAATTAAAAATATTAAAAAGTTTTGGAAGAATTGATTTAATTACTTAGAAAATATTTTTACGCTCGATTATGTTTTATTCAATCGTATGCGTAATTGATTTCGTACTATTCCGTATTATTCCGTATTATTCCACACAATTGCTTTTATTTTGTAGCTGCATAAGGCAGATCGATATTCGACAGTTCTCAAACTAGTCACGAATATATTCCAAAGATATTCTGATGTTTGATAATATCAATTACAAAAATAGACGTTTATACTTTGTAGCGAAAATGCAAACCGAACTTCATTCGAATATTTTAATTCCTGTTAATCTAGAAGATTAGCAACATGAACAAAATTCCTTTCTTATAAACAAATTTCAATTCAGTTTATCCAGTAAGAAAGAAAATCGAGATAGTCACGCGTTTAACTCAAACGGATAAATTTCTGCGAATCCCGCAACTGTTTTATCACTTGTTTCGCAACTGTACTCATTTCATTTTTATTCGAAGTTGCAATATCTTCTATTTTACTAATCGGTAGAGTAGTAATCAAGTCTTGAATGTATTTGGGATTAGTCAGGCCATATGTCATTGATTGTAACACGCGCAGACATAGAAATTGTGTTTCATCTGGTAATGAATTGTTTTTCAAGTAACAATTTAACACGTCGCCTACTCGTGATTCGAAGAGATGCTGTAAGCCGGTTTTATTCATACTGACGTTATAGAATATCATCAACATCAATCTATATAGAAACACAATATTCGATCCGATTAAGAATATCAAAAATTAGGAATATCAATCATTCGATATTTATAAAATTACCTTTTTAGAGATAGAGAACCTTGCGAAAGTGGCAAAGTGGGCATAAGTTTCACCATTTTTTGTACTAAAGCTCTTCCATTCGGATCAGTGATTAAAAATTCACGTCCCTCAGGTGTTGCGGATATGTTAGTCACGATGCCTAACAATCCAATTATAAACTGATATTCGACATTGCAAGTAGGGGGAAAAGCGTTTTGATAAGTGTTTATAAATGCGACGAAACTTCCGTCTGTTATCGATAAAAATTCACCGATCATATGCTGAAACTATAGAGCAATTAGTTTCTATAAAGCAAAACTATACTATTCTTTAAATATTATATTATTTGAATTATTTTTGAAAAATAGAAATATTTACCCCAGAAAGCCAAACGTCGACAATTTCTGGAAGTCGAGATGCGCGCCATGTTAAATTACCCAAAACTGCCCCTAAAGTTGCACAGTATGTACTTTGATTCAATATCTATAAAAGACATAAAAATATTTATTTATTCTAAATAATAACTATTAAAATATTTCATGTTAAATTATCGCTTAATTAAATTATTAATTAATTAATAATTTAATTATTAAATTATTATTAAATCACTTGTTCTCTTAAATATTCTATTTCTTCTTGAGCCTTTTTATTTTTATCTATTTGTTGTTGCAATTGGCTATGTAACTGTTCACATTTGAGCTCTAAAACTGAAATTTTTTCTTTTTCCTCTAAAAATAATAAAAATATTAATCAATAATATGTTGTAGCTTATTAAAAAAAAAAATAAAAATAAAAGAATACCTTTATTTATTTCATCGGTTAATGATTTCGGAAATAAAGAAACGAGATCTTTTTGACCATCATCTATGTTTAATTTATCTAAGTCTATATCTAATCCAGAATTAACGAGCGTTTGCGGAATATCTTTTATAAATTTATGGATATTTTTTTCTACTGTGTTTAGGGTGTCTTCCACAGAAATCTGAAAAATTATATTACATATATATTACGAAGATATAAGTTTTCTTTTGCATCATTTCCGGATATTTTTTTTTATATTCTAAAAATTTCTAAAAATCATGAGATATAGAATGAACAATATTAATCATTTTTTGTATATTAAACAAATATGAATACCAAAAATTGTTTTTCGTCTTCTAAATTTGTTTGTTCTTCTTGAGCATTCTTGTCCATGTTTGTTCAATTGAATTTTATATTGATACAAGTAATTTCCTTGTATGTTTAGCGAATTGATATTTTGAATATTTTTAACATGTTGACAATTATCGTAACCTACACGAAATATAAATTATCATGAAGATGTAAAAATTTATATATCATAGAAAGACAATTTTGAATATATTATAATTGTACAGATTATTTGTTTTTTTAAATAAATAATTGTTTATTTACTTACAAATTATTTTTAATTATATTCTTCTTTTCGTATAAATCACGAAAAAATTAAAATCTTATTTCTTTAATTATAATTTCCATAAAAAAAAAGACAAAAAACATAATATTACTATTTTCAGTCAATATCTAATAAATAATAATGTTTAGATATAAATATATGTAAAGTAATATGATATATTTGATAAAAAAAAATTATTTTTAATCAAATTCGATTTTTTTCTAAAAAAAAAGTTTCTGTCTAATGCACTTCTTCCAAATACTGAATTCGATACAAATATTCAACTTAACAATATCTTTATTTTGAAAATATATTTTTATTCGTCTATACTATATGAAACATCCTTAAATTTGAAATTTTTTATGAATCCATCATAATATAAATAACGCATGTATTTAGCGTGGCTTGCATTTTATGCATCTCGGAACACTCGAGGATGAGCGTGGTTTCGTGTTATGATGCAAAAAAAAAGCGTTAATTATAACCTTTCGATTAGAAGCTCTCTTATTTTTAAACTAAACGGAATTTCATCAAGATATTGCTGTAGCCTAAGTAAAATTCCATGTAAGTTGTAAAAATACGATGATTAACATTTTGATATGTTAGAATTTAATTCATGAATCATTATATGCGTTTGTTTTTGATCATAGAAATTGTAAATAATATTACAAATATGAATAATAGTTTAATGTTCAAAACATTTTTTATTGTATGATTATAATTGTTTTATATTGATACAAATGTTATTTAGTATATTTATTTTTAATTGTTATATAACAATGATATTTTAAAGATCATTAATAATTTTCAGATGCAATATGAAATTTTCAGAAGGAGAAGAAATACTTGCAAAATATCCAAACTCTGATAAATATTATAAAGGCAAAATTTTAAGTATAAAAGGTGAACAATATAAAGTACAATTTGAAACAGGCATTGAACAATATATTGATTCAACTGATATTAAGGTATATTTTTTATTATATAATATATGTGCTTTGCTTTAAAAATATTTAAGTTTACTATATTTTTTCTTTTTATATAACTTTTCAAAATTTTAGATGGATAGGCCATCAAGAAATATAACAAGAAGTAGAAGAGGAAAAAGTCCTACTAGATATTCATCAGTTAGAAAATCTCCACGTAAACGTTCACCTGGAAGATCTCCATCAGCTGGGTCTACAAGAGGACATAGATCACAGTCTACAAATCGTACAAAGTTTGCAAAAGTTTCTTTGCCACGTATAGAAGTATCTAGTGGTAAATAAGTTGTTATAAATAATATGCAAATGAATTTTTTTAATAATATTATTAAATAATTTTTTTGTGAAAAATATATAGATATACAACATAATGATGATAAAATTATAAGTAAAAAAAAGACACATGATGATGATTTTGTTGAATCAATGCCTCTTCAATCACGATTAAAGGAACTAGGAACAATTACACGTAGGTCAACGAGATTATTATCTGGTATGCCGAAACCTGAATCAGATCATAACATAATTTTATTAACAAGAAATATTAATCGAGCTGTCTCACTTCCTTCAGAAAGGAAGAGTCAGATGAATGATTTTAGTATAGATGTAAAGGAAAGAGGTCATTCAGTACAAAGAGATCAAGTAAAGTTTATTATATATTATTTATAATATATTAATGTAAATATTGCAATTTTGAATATAATGTTTCATTTCAGGATTTGTTAAAAATAAATTATAAAGATATAGATATAAATACACAAATGATAGAAAAGCGAAAAAAAGAAATCAATATGGTTAGTGAACCACAAGAATGGGGAGGAATGTTTGGAACTTTTATTCTTATATTTCTATTACCTGTGATTATGATTGGACCGCAATTATTGTGCGCAAAAAATGAATGTACGTTTAAATATCATAAAATATCTACAGATCTAAATTTTTATGTAAATGTAAAAGCTTTTATTGCATATTTAAGTCTCTTTTTATTTGTAATAATTGTTTCGATCATACCAATCGGACGAAAACTTGATGGACTACAAAGTAGAATTGAAAGATTACAATATCGTTTAAATGGTAATTTTATATTGAATTTTGAAAATTTATTATATTTTGAAAATAAATTATTAGAATAGAATTATTATCATTTTCTTTTTTTCAGGTTTTTTGTGTGGTATTTTATCAATAATTATATTTGCTACATGTATATACAATGAAATTAAAATTACTGATTTTATTCTGCAAAATAATATACAGTTTTCAATCATTGGTTGGATTCTTGGAATAATTTTATCAGTTTTATTATTTATAAAAGGAGGCAGAGCTTCAATAGCTAATTTAAATATACATGGATCTACTAACAGTATGATATATAACTTTTGGCAAGGAAGAGAAATAAATCCACGAATTGGTCCTGTGGATTTTAAAATAAATCTTTTTCGGACTTCTATGATAACCATAGTAATAATTTTTTAAAAAGTATTTCTATTTATAAAAATGTATAATATAAAATATGTACAATTTTATTCAAATTACAGATTCTCATAAATTTATCTATTGCAATCAAAACAATTGAAGAAACTGAAATATATACTTTAGAACATCTTAATATAGGCGCCTTATTAGGTACTTTATTACAAATCATTTATGCAATGGATGCACTATTTTTTGAATCTGCATTATTAACGACTTTCGAAATAATGTATGAGGGAACTGGATATATGTTATGTACAGGTTATATGATGTATCCATTTTTACCGACTCTTACGACAAAATATATGTTATATCACAAGTAAATATCAATAATAAATAAAAAATAATAATATGCTATATAATTAAAATTTTAATGAAATGTGATTTTTAAATTTCAGGACACAACTTACTTATCTATTTATTTTTCCTATAATCACTTTTATAATTGGCTATTTGTTATATAGAATTAGTAATCTACAAAAAAATAAGTTCAGAAGGAATCCTTTATCTCCATCATTAATGCGTAAGTATAAGATTAGCTTACATTTGTAATTGTAATGTAATAAAATACTTTTTTTATATGATTTATGCATTTATCTTATAGATTTAGAAACTATACCAACTATACGTGGTAAAAAACTTATAGTATCTGGGTTATGGGGTTATATAAGACATCCCAATTATTTAGGTGATATAATAATGTGGTGGTCAATATCATGTATAAGTTTAGCATGTGATATTTTGCCTTATTATTATGCAATTTTGTGTACAGGATTACTGATACATAGAGCTATAAGAGACAATGAACGTTGCAAAATACGTTATGGTTTAGCTTGGGAGCAATATATATCACGTGTTAAGTATATGATTTTCTATCGTATATTTTAAAGTAATATAATATGTATAAAATATTAGCAAAGTACTTTTAGAGATACCAAAATATGTTACAAAGTTGTACATTTAAAAACAATAATGCTCATTATTTCATAAAATATATTTTAATCACATTAGAATTATATAGAGTTTATACATACATATGTGACATAGTATGTAGGGTCCAAATTAGCTCAATACAAAACCAAAAGAAATAATTGTTTAATATTTAGATTTAAGCATATCATTCATAAAATCTTTAAAGCAATGAACAAAGTGTGGTTATCAAAAAAGTACATTTTAAAAAAAGATATAATTTAAGATATTGTTGATATGAATATGTATATTGTAAAGTATATTTCTATGATGAAAACATTAAAATAAGATTTTTATACTTTTTATACAAATATGTACATTGACAAATAAATAATTTTTTAATAGACGCGTCATTTTAAAATTACATTTTCTGGTAATAAGATGTATAATATTTTATAAAAATAAATAAATAAAGAATATATTTTGTGTTTTTCTTTTTTTCTGTACATTAAACGAAATATTAGAAAAAATCGATTTATAATGTCATCTGATATTTTAATGGATTCATGACTATGACACATGACGTAGCACTAAGAGCAGTATTTTGGAAAGAATTTTGTGGTGATTTTTATTAATTTCATTAATAGAATGGCAACTTTTTTTGGTGAAGTAGTATTTCCAGTTTCACGAGCATTTTGGGATGATGAAGATGAAAATAGAGCTATTGATTATTCAGTTAATCAATTGTAAATTACACTTTCGTTAAACATAACCTCTTTATTATAAATGTTCAAAAAATTCAAATTTCTTTTAAATATGTTTCAGCGAATTATCTATTCAATGGTTAAAAGAAAAACCACTTGCAATTGATACTTTAATTATAGTTGAAGGCGAAATGCTAATTGGTAATGTATATTTATATTCTTGATATTTTAATTATGTTATGAATATTTTTAACAAAATTGTAGATTTTTCAAGAGAATGTTTATGTCCAAATTCTAAAGAAATATGTTTTGTGGAAGATGAAAAGCAAAAGAAAATGTTTACAATTTATGAAGTTAGTGATAAAGTTTATTTAGGTATTGTGTCTTCTCATTTTGATGTAAAATTATCAGGAAAACTTGTGGAAAAAGTAAGCATATTTATTTTGAATTATAAAATATTTAAGATTAATAACTTATATTAACATTGTTGAATTTATTAGTTGAATGATATTATATTAAATGCAAAAAGTACAATTTGTATAACATGTCGTCATATATCACAATTTAAAAACAACAATATACCAACAGTACCATCTTTCTTGAGAATGTTAACTACAGAGAATGGAAAAAATATTTGCAAATTGAAAGAAACATTTCTAGAGCAACCAAATATTATATATGGAGTGGCAGCAGGAGGTTGATATTTAAAAAATAAAAATATATTTTAAAAATTTTTAAATATAAATTTACTAATAATTTTTTTTTTTTTTTTAGTATTGTCATATGCTGAAATTATGGAACTACCTTCAGTTTTATATATTTTATATACAGATAGTTTTGTATTGGATTCATTATCTGCAGAACCACTTTTAAAATTATTTTCAGCAATGAATTGTACATTACACGATGTTACATTTTCTGAAAAAGATTTTTTTAATAAAGGCAATCTTTACATGTAAGACTGTTTTTTCTTTCTCTCAAAAATTTTATGTTTATATATTTACTTATTATATTTTATATTATACAAATTAAATTAAATAAAAAGAAAAGAAGAAATTAAATTAAAAATTGGAACAAATAGATACATATTAATATCATATAATTATAAAAGCTTTATAATTAAATACTATTCTTAATTATAAATTTCACGTATTTACAATATTTACAAGAATTTAATTATTATTTTTTTGACAATAATAATTTTAGTTATAATAATGATACACAAACAAATGTTTCATATTTGAGCTTGCAAATTTGTATGTGTTAAGGTTGTGGTGGGTAATATGTACGCGGTGTAGGTGCTGGAGGTACTGGATTATTTGGAGGAAAATATGAGGCATTTGTAGGATAAGGATATGGTTGAAATGGTGCCGGTGTTGTAGTAGGAGCAGGTGGTGCAGGTCTAGTGGTACCAGAGGAACCCATATGATGCATTGGTGGAACAATATGATTCATTGTATTTACAGGAGGAGGAGGTACAGAAACATTTGCCGGGGGAAATGCTGGTGGATAATTAATATTGATATTAATATTACTAGGTGCATAATTGGCTGGATATGTTGGAAAATGTGTTGGCACATCCATTGGTTTGATTGAATCTGTAGTATCTGTAGTTAAACATCCATTTGAAGAGACTGCAGCTGCTTCAACTTTAGTAACTTTTCCTGGTGTAACTATGATGTAATAATAATATTTTTTAATTTATTTGTTATAATAATAAAATATGATTTTTTTTACTGCACATACCATTTGGTGTAGTAGATGCTGATTCTGTAGGAGGTGCTGTTATAGCTCTATCTCTACAAGGTTCATTAGATGGTGTCAATGGTGGTGAATCTGGTGGCTTTGTGTTATTAGCTTGTGAATATAAATCTAATACTTGATGACATATATCTGAAAAAAAAATGTAAAGATCATATATATTTTTTAGATGAATTTAAAAAAATGATTCCTTTTTTAAGAACCTTCTAAAAGATCCATAGTAACATCCTCAACAAACATATCCCACCAACGTAAATGTTTTGGTTGTCTTCCATTCCAATCTACCACTTCAAATTTACTAAGTTTTCCAGCCAAATACATGAGAGCAACAGCTATAATTTCTGGTTCCCATTGCAGGGATAATGTTGTACATAAACTATATATGAAAACAAAAATAAAATATTATTTATATTAATTTAATAACAATACTAAAATATTCCTACCTATCGTTAACAAATGTCCAAGCCATTTGAACCATTTTTTGTAATTTATTTTTATCACCTACAATACATCATTAATTTTTTTTATTATTCCTTTTAATAAAATTTAGTTTAATATCTAATAAAATATTTTAATACCTTTCAGGCATTTTGCATATTTTAATAAATAACTATATGGATGTTCAACTTGTAAATCAAATTTAATAGTTTGTAACAAAATTCTTTCTAATGTCATAACTTCTTCCTAAAAAATAAAAAAAGAAAGATTATTTTACAAAAATAAAATAATTATTTTAATACATAAATATTAATTGATTTACTTTTGGATCTTCTCCAAATGTCATAAATTTTTGCTCACTCAACAAAGATTTTGCAGTTCTTATTATATCTTTACATTTTTTTGGTGTTTCTTCTACTTTTCCTGCCAGAAGTAAACAACAGCATGCAGTAACCTATATAATATTTATAAAATATGATATATGATACTTATATATATTTATTTTTTAGGTTAAAATATTTATCAATAAAAATACTTACATATCTTGGAAAATTCTTAAATGAATGAAACATATAAAATCTATGAAAATAAACAACTCCAGTTGCCATTGTATTATATCCTAAATCCATTTTTGTACCTGTATCAATAATAAATCGTGCACCTTCTTTTCTATATCTGCATTCTGTTTCATAATCAATTCCATCTTGAATAGATGGTGTATTTCGGAGTTCTTTTTTTTCATAATACCAGCATGGCATTTTTGTTGTTCTTGAAATAACACATATAAAAAGGAATAAATATAGATAACTACAAAGAAATTAATATAGATAAAAAACTTTATTGTGATTATATTACTAAAATAAGTTGATAATTTTATGTAATTTTATGTAATAATAATTTAATATTTAATTAATAAATTATATAATTATATAAAATTATACTAGAACTTTCTACAGGAGTTGTATATTTTGAAATAGGTTAGAATATTTACCAATATATAAAACTTTTTTCTTTTTTATTTATTTATACGTTTTCCATTAAACATATAAAATCTACTCAATTAAATAAAAACTTCAAAGTTTATTATATTAATAAGTTTTACTCCAAATTGTTTGTTATAAACAATTGCAAAATCTACAAACACCACGAAAATATATACTATGTGAATTTATCTGCAGTACATCTATATATGAAAATAAGAGATAGATCACTTTGTATAAAATGCTACCACTTGTTGGATATCAAGGATATGTTTCATGCGAACGTGTCTTATAATAAGTAAAATAAATGTTTTATATTGTTTTTTTTTTTTTTAATGAAGAATATTTGTTATTAAATATTTTGATAAAAATAAAATATAATTTTTATCAAAAAGATTATAAAAATTTTTTAAGTGTAATGTATATATATATATATATTATATGATTTATTTTTATATATATTATACATTATATGATTATTATATATTAAAGATGATATAAAATTTTTAATAATAATATATTAATAATAAAATTAAATATATATTTGTTGCTTTTAACATGTATTTTTTTCGCAATATATATTATCTGTATCTTACTAATATGTTTCTCATTTTATTTTTACTTTGTTTGTTGATAAATCGATAAGATACATATGAAGGTGACTTAGGTTTACAACGCAGAAGTGTAAAAAAGCAAATTCTGTAATAAAGAAAGAAGAAATATCTTTTTCTATGTAGTATTACATTGAAATAAATTTAGCTAGATACATCATTTTATTTCTTTTCTTAAAATTTGTGTTATACGAAGATAATAACTTACCTGTGTTCCCAGCTTTAAACTTAATTTATTTATACAGTGAGCTTTTTTAAATAATAATAATATAATAATAATATATATTTATATTTTATTTAAAATATTTTATATATCACAATATTATTATGAATATATATTTTAGACATATTATATATATACATGCAAGATATATATGTTGAATATATAAACATTTCTTTCAATATTTTTCATATAAGATAAACTTTATTAAAAAATTGTCATTTTGTCCGATTTTGTTTAAAACTATAAAATAGATGTTTCCGGTTCATGTTAAAGATCTAGTTTGAATACCTTTAGTTTAATATATTATCTGTGGTCAATACATAGCAGAGTATATGTCATAGAGTCATACATGTGTCTATTAATTTACCGCGAATTCTCGTAATTTTACATTTTGAGAGTGATCTACATCGCGCTCCCGTAACGTAACTAAATGTTAATTTATGACGACCGCGCACGCAAGAATATTTTACAAAAACGTCTACAATTTCACAGATAATAATACGACGACTATAATGCCGTTAGCGAATTTGACAGTTCCTTGGTCTGAGCAACATGTAACTGAGAAGGTACTGTTTTTATATTCATAGAAAAAATCGATTAATATTAAAAGTGTGTTAATTTATTAATTTACTTAATAATTTAAAATAGTTAAAAATTTGTATTTTAATTAATTTAATCATATAGCAAGATGTAGATATCCTCACATCAGAGTCTCAAGAGGAAGTAATGATAACTCAAGAAAATGTAGTTGAACCACCTTCAAATGGGTGCTCTGAATCACATGAAATAGAAGTACGTGAAGTAGTAAGAGATGGACATGAAAAAGCAGATCCTTCTCAATTTGAATTACTTAAAGTTTTAGGTCAAGGATCTTTTGGCAAGGTATTAACTAATATAATAAATTTATTAAAAATGATTAATTTATATATAATTAACTTATATATAATGAAATATAATTTTTTAGAAATAAAAATTCTTATGTTATTTAGGTATTTCTAGTGAGGAAAGTTGTTGGAAAAGATAGTGGAACACTTTATGCTATGAAAGTATTAAAGAAGGCAACATTGAAAGGTGCTTAATAAAATAACTTTATGAGAGGAGCTCTGAAAGTTTTAAAGCATGAAAATTATTGTAATGAAATATTAATTTTAATTATAATGTAAAGATTATTTTTTATAATAAGTTTTTTATTAAAATGTATGAAAAAATTTCATCTTGAAACATCAAAAATTATTGGCTTTTTTTATACTCAACAAATATATTTCAAAAATATAAGTTTTAATATTAAGAAATCAAAAGTTATGTGTTATGAGATATAATCCATTGATTTAGGTTCTTTAGATATTACTTTTTATATAAAATAAGATAAATTTTATATATATATATAGAGCTTTTAAAGTAATGAATTTCTAAAATTAAAAAAAATTGTATTTTTGAAATTATTTATTGAATACTATTGAAAGACATAAAAAAAGATTTATAATTTTTGATATTCCAATGCAAAGAACATCCAAATTTATAAAAAATTTTCAGAGCAATTCTCATTTTAAAATTATGTTATTTGTTTTTTTTTTTAAGTGGTTTAATATTGCAATATTATCTCAGTTCGGGACAGAGTTAGGACAAAAATGGAAAGAAATATATTAGTGGATGTTGAACATCCATTCATTGTACGACTACATTATGCATTCCAAACAGAGGGCAACCTCTACTTAATTTTAGACTTTTTAAGGGGTGGTGATTTATTTTCAAGATTAGCTAAAGAGGTATTCCATTTTTATTAAGAGGTATTCCATAATTTAAATTAAATTTAAATTAATATGAATATAATACATTTCATATTATTAATATTATAATATCTCATATTATTAATATTAAATTTTGTAATTGAATTGATTTGTTTTTGTAATTATTGTTTTAGCTAATGTTTACTGAAGATGATGTAAAATTTTATTTAGCTGAACTTGCTCTGGCATTGGATCATATACATAAACTTGGAATTATTTATAGAGATCTCAAACCTGAAAAGTCTGTATTATATTTCACTTTTTAATAATTTAATTAATATAAAATTATATAAATATTGATACTTATTTCATTTTCAACAGTATTTTGCTTGATACTGAAGGTCATATTGCTTTAACTGACTTTGGTTTAAGTAAACAGCCTTTAGATGATTGTAAAGCATATTCATTTTGTGGTACTGTAGAATATATGGCACCTGAAATTGTAACTAGAAAAGGTCATTCATTTGCTGCAGATTGGTGGAGTTTTGGAGTACTTATGGTTAGTAATAATATGATGATTTTTTAATTTAATCATTTTTAAATAAATTCTTAACTTTTCTAGTTTGAAATGTTGACTGGAGCTCTTCCATTTCAAGGTGCAAATCGTAAAGAAACAATGACACAAATATTAAAAGCAAAACTCGGAATGCCGCTTAATATTTCACCTGATGCTCAAGCACTTCTTAGAGTATTGTTTAAAAGAAATCCTGCAAATAGACTGGGATCTGGTACTTCTTTATATTTTTCTAATATAAAAATATTTCCTTTACATAAAAATAGTTACTCTTATATTTATTCATTATTTTATTTTAGGTGGAATAGAAGAAATAAAAAACCATCCGTTTTTTGCAACAATCGATTGGAATGCTCTTTATCGAAAAGAAATAAAACCTCCTTTCAAACCAGCAGTTAGTCAAGAAGATGATGCATTTTATTTTGATAGTGAATTTACCTGTAAAACGCCTAAAGGTAATATGTTTCATTTAATTAAATATAATTTATATTATAAATGAGAAAAGTTAAATGTAAAAATTTTAGATTCTCCTGGAGTACCACCAAGTGCTAATGCTCACGAATTGTTCCGTGGATTTAGTTTCGTCGCCCCGTGCCTTCTTGAGGATCACATAAAAATTCCTGAATATAAAAACTGTGATAGCCTTGCAGCTACTTTTCCAACATATGTGAGCGCTGTTTCTGTGAGTGATGAATATGATTTTAAACAAGAAATTGGTAAAGGAAGCTATAGTACTGTTTATTTAGCAATTCATAAAGCTTCTAAAGCAGAATATGCTGTGAAGGTAATTGAAAAATCAAAAAGAGATCCAACGGAAGAAATAGAAATTTTACTCCGATATGGAAGACATCCACATATTGTAACTTTGAGAGCTGTCCATGAAGATGATAAACGAGCTTATCTTGTATTAGAATTATTACGTGGTGGTGAACTTCTTGATCGATTACTACAAAGACGTAATCTTACAGAAAAAGAAGCAGCTGAAGTGATGTACACAATAGTTAGTGTAGTTAATTATCTTCATGAAAATGGAGTAATTATCTATTCATTTATCATTTTTTAAATTTTGTATTGTATTATATTAGATTTATTAATTAATCTGATTAATTTATATAATCGATAGGTCGTTCATAGGGATTTAAAACCTTCCAATATATTGTATTCAAAATTGGGAGCTGATCCAACAACACTTTGTTTATGTGATCTTGGTTTTGCGAAACAATTACGAGCAGAAAATGGTTTGTTAATGACTCCTTGTTACACTGCAAATTTTGTAGCACCAGAAGTGTTAAAACGTCAAGGATATGATGCAGCATGTGATATTTGGTCACTTGGCGTTTTATTATATATTATGTTAGCCGGGTAATTATAATTAAAAATCCAACAATTATGTATAACTTAAAAACTATTACATTACATCATATTTTTTTAGATATACACCATTTCGCAATAGTCCTGGTGATAGTGCAACGGATATATTAGATCGTATTGGACCTGGTTACATTGATGTCGAAAGTGGCATCTGGTGTCAAATTTCGAATGAAGCAAAAGAACTTGTCAAAAGAATGTTACATGTTGATCCTAATCGAAGGCCTACTGCAGCTGCCATATTAAAATATCCGTGGATTGCAAATCGTCATCGTCTTCCACAAAAAATATTACCTGAAAGTACTAAAGATCCACATAGCCTAAAGGTATATTTGCTCAATATGTATTTGAAATATATTCATGATTAAATTAATAAAATTAATAAACATATTTTTAGATAGCAGTAGCTGCGACATATAGAGCAATGTCTAGCAGTCCAAGATCACCTCATATTGGTCCTGTTGTCATGTCCGAGTTAGCACGACGTAGAACACAAGCCAAACCTATTGGTCCTACTGAAATTTGAAAAAAATTTAATTCTATTCTGTGTCGTTGAAAAGTAAGGAAAATTACGAATTATGTGATTACATATATAAAAGAACTATATTTTGTTGATATAAATCTAGTATTATTTGTGCAATGTTCAAATGTAGCTAGTATACTAATTTTATAAAAATACTCTGTTATTATATAACTTGCATCACCGAAATCATCTTTATTCTAATTATGATATGTGTATGTGTATAGAATAGGAAATATGTATTTAAATTCATATTTTCAATTTTAATATAATATAAAAATTAAATGTCAAAAAGAAATTTTAACTCTTATAATCTATATTGTACATGACTATCATTTAAATATTAAAAATAATATAAATATTTGTGAAAAAGAAATATACACTTATACACATATATGCATATATATATAAATATATATACATATTTAATATATATATTTTACAAATATTTATATTATATATATTTAATAAAATGTAAAAATGAATTATATCTATTTCAATTTTTGATCAATACTTTGTTAAATAAATTATTAATTGTATATAATAAAATAATTTTACTTAATTGAAATTAAAATAATTAAAA
>NW_006263454.1:1084716-1092706 GCF_000469605.1 Apis dorsata
AAAATTTTGATATTTTTTTTGATTAGAATACAAATATAATGTAGATATAAAAAGACTTATAGTGTTATCAAAATAAATATTTTTTTACAAAAATTTCATTTCAATAACTTATAATTTAATAAAACAAACTTAAATTATTGCTTTCATTTTATAAAATTAATTGCATATTTTGTTACACAAAAAACAAAAAAACAAAATTTGTATATATTTAAATTGTTATAAATTAATTATATTATAAATTAATATTGCAAAAAAAAAGTAAAAATTTATAGATACTGTAAAAATATATGATGAAGACAAAAATATTATTAAAAATTTTTTATCAGAAATGTATAATATTTATTTTTAAAATATATAGTACATATTAGTACGTATTAGTACATGTATATAAAATGTATATATATACATATGTATATATAATAATATATATTTACAATAAAATATATTTAATTTATAATGCAGTAACATATGCGCATGTGCACGTTATTAAACGAAAACGTGGTAGCTGTTTGTTCCGCGGATTTCTGTGCTTTCTTGTATAAAATAGTCATAATATATTTTTCAGTAGTTTTTATTACTATATTATTCGTTTTTTGAATTTAGTTACCTACAAAGGTGAGATAGTATCTATACATATTAAATTTTCAATTTTTTCAAACTAAAAAAACGCAAAAGAATGATTATGATATCATTAGTGAAGTTGTTCTTATGCATTGATTTCGTTTTTCATTTAATGTGATTTGTGAAATTTAAATGTATTCACTATAATAAATTAGATTTTAGAAACATAAAAGGTATTTAAATATGATAATATTATAGAATATTTATAATAATATAGAATATCTTTTTTTCAATGTTTTCTTATAACATACAACAACATACAATATAACATACAACATAATTCATCACATTTTCCTTCAAAAAAATCAATATTTCGAAGATACTTCACTTTAATTTCATTATATAGTCTATAAAAATTTCAATATATTTAAAAAACAAAGATATAACAACAATTATTTTCTTTTTATTTCTTACTACGCGTTTATTTATGTTCTAATTATAATGCTATAATTATAATATTTTTGATGTTTTTGATCTACCATTTTTTCGGTTTTTATTAAATTTATCAAAGTGATTATGTCAATACATATTTGCACTTATATGATTTCTACGATTATATAAAAATTAATCGAATTATTAAATACGTGAAAATATGATATCACGTTCATGTTTTAGAACTTTAAAGTTAGGTATGAAGTGATTCAATTTATTTAAAAAAATTTTAATTTTTTGCATTTTATAAATTTATTATTATTACAAATTTAAAATTACAAATTATATTCATTTTTTAGGTGTTTATAATATGCTTCATAAAGGTCCACGTCCATTAGTTTTGTGTGGTCCTTCAGGAAGTGGAAAAAGTACATTAATAAAAAAGCTTTTTGAAGAATTTCCAGATACTTTTGGTTATTCTGTATCTCATACCACTAGAGCCCCTAGACCAGGCGAGGAAGATGGGAAACATTATCATTTTACTACTAAAGAAAAAATGCAAAAGCAGATAGAACAAGATGAATTTATCGAAACTGCTATATTTAGTGGAAATATGTATGGCACTAGGTAAAAATTTATCTTATATTATTAAAAATTAAAAAGGAATATAATTATATTATATATAATTTTGTTTTAATATTTTTAGTAAACGTGCAGTAGAAGAAGTACAGCAAATGGGTAAAGTTTGTGTATTAGATATTGAAATACAAGGAGTAGAGCAAGTAAAACGAAGTTCTTTAGATCCCTTATATATATTTATTAAACCACCATCTATAGAAGAGTTAGAGAAAAGATTAAGAGCTAGAAAAACAGAAACAGAAGATGTTTTGAAACAAAGATTGTCTATTGCTAAAGTAGAAATGGAATATGGTAAAAATTATGGATTTAATGATCCTTAAAAATTTAAATGTTTTATATATTTTTATATTAGATACAAACTTTATAAAATTATTATAGGTGAAAAAACTGGTAATTTTGACATAGTGATTGAAAACGATAATTTTTCAAAGGCATATAATATATTAAAAGAATTTGTGATGTCAAATTTGAAACAAGGATAAGCAGGTATAATAAATAATGTTTATATATGTGTTAAACAATAATATTTATATTCGTATTTTTAATATAGGATATTAAATTTATAGGATATTAAATTTATGCTTCTTAAAGATATACTCTTCTTTGAAATTAAATTATAATTATTTTTATATATATATTTCTATGTAAATTATAATAATAATTAATTAATACATGATAAAATGCATAAACTCATGTTCAAAGATCAAATTAGTAGATTGAAGAATAAATGTAGGTAAATAATTTTATACAATAATAAGTTGATTTTAATATTGAAAGAGTAATTATAGCAGGAAGCTTCAAGTTTGTTATATGCATAGCATTAATGTAAAATTAATATCATTTAATTTTAAAAATATGATATCATTAAATTTTAAGAATAAAAATTTATAGCTGGGAATAAAACTACAAATAAGGAAATAAGGACAAAATGTTTATATAATTTCTTTGAATTTGATAATTAAAGAAATTATTACCAAGAATAATTGTATATAATATAATAGTTATCAATTAAGTTATTTTTATAATTTCTTTGCAATTATACACATGTATATTATATATATAATTATATATATATATATATGTTTTATATAAGTAGTAAATTTGTATTACTTATATGTATTTACTTATAATAGTAAGTTTTAAGATTATATCAAATCAATGGAAAACTTTTGTTATTTTAATACTCTAGTGTAACGTTCCTCAATCTTTTATATAATTCAATATATTAATTTATAATTATACCATGATCCAAATATTTATATATTATATATTTACATGAAATTTTTAAGAAGTTAAAAATTTTTTTAATTGGAATCATTGTTTATATTATATAAATAAATAAAATTATCATATGTATATTGCTTGCATATGTTTCAAATAGTTTTTCAATAAATTGTAATTTTATGATCTATTAAAAATATAATGCGTCATAATATTAGACGTCGATTTATAAGTTGAGAAACGCTGCTCTAGTGAATATAGAAAGGTATAAAATAATTTTAGATTAATGATATCTTGCCAAATGTATATAAAGGACAGTCAATTTACATAAAGACTTTAATGCAGGCTAGATATCTAGAAAGAAATTTGCAAAAATTAAATATAATGTTTTAGATATAGTTAACTGAGACTATTCACCAGACGAAGTTGTGTTCCAATAGTGTAGATTACTTATAAAATACTTGTGGTTTTTGTCCTCGTCAAACATCGTATAATTATAATTATTGCATCATCCAAGATTCATTCATAAATTCAATTACACTTGAATATATCATTTTATTATTTTATTAAACAGAAAAGGCATTTGTCCAAACATTCCTTTCCAAGCATTCATTATCAATTAAACATATTTGATATGTTTTTTTTATTGGAAATGTTCTTGAAAAAAATTTGAAATATATTTTCATATTAATTGATATTATTAAAATTCATATCATGATCATTGTCATTCTCATTTTCTTATATGTTTTTGCATTATCAATTTATTTATTCGTCAAATATTAACAAGTTGTTGCTTCCATGCGCATTACGAAAAAAAAATCATATTTTCTTATATATGCGATGTTATTGCTTGTTAGTATGTGTATAGTTATATAAATATAACAATAAAAAGTTTAAATGAACAAAGCGAAATAAAATATATATACATATATTGTTATAGAAAATTGTATCATTGTTGTATCATATATTGAATAAATATTTCAATTAAACGATATTGAAAACATTTCTTTACGTTTCTTTTATATTATTAACTTGAAATAGATGATTAAACATAATTATATTTTTTTTTGAAATAAGAATTATTTTTTTAAGATTGATGATGACGAGAATAGTCGCGTTTTGGCCATTCCCCATGATGATGACGAGTCTTATGTTTAGGTACTTCGCTAATTTCGATGGATGTTACTTTAACATCCTTATTCTCCGCTGTTTTCTTCATCTCATTTTGAATCAAATTATCTCCATAATTTCTAGGTATAAATTCACTAATATTCTTTGTTTGAGATAAATTTTGAGCTTTATTTTGCGTAGTAAGTTCTGGTTTTCTCGAAAAAATATAATTGATAACCTGAGGTCGCGGTGCAAAAATATTTTCTTTTGGATAAGAATCTATAATTGATTTTGAATCTGATGGATTCGCATCTTTTAACAACGGTGTATTTAATTGACTCGTTCTTATTGCTTGTATCACTTCTTGTTCTCGTGATGCTTTATTATCGTTATATTGAATCGAACTGATCGGTTTTAAAGTATCTCTGTTCGCAAGATCACGCGTTGTTAATCTTCTAATCGAATCTCTTTCATCCAATTGAATACGACTGGGCAAAGCTAAAGGTTCTTCTTGAATTTCCTCATACAGATCTCTTCTTAGACCTCGTTGTTGTTTCAAAGAATTCGATAAAGGATCGATTCGACGAATTTGTTGTTCAATTCTGTATCCCGTTTCGGGAACAATGATTCGACGACGAAAAAAAGAATCCTGATCTTTGACGCGATCCAAAAAATTCTCAAGCGTGTTCCAATTTTCCAAATCACGGGAAATTGCTCTTCTAGCTATTTTCGAAATTTCCTGTATATCCAAAGATCGTGTATTCGATTCAAGAGAGAAACGATCATCATTTTGAAGGATAGCATTTGTTGCACTGTTTTGATAATTGTCCAATTGAATATTGTTTTCTGGGTATGTGAGACGTTCAGAAGGTATTTGATAACTCTTTTCTAGGACTGCTCCTCGATCAAAGTAACGTTTCTCTTGATAGCTGTTGTGTGGTTCCTCATTGGTGTCTGGGTAATAAGCTTCATAGAAGACCGGGCCTTTTTCAAGATCATAGCTCTCGTAACTTGGATAAAATGTACAGTTAATTTATTAAAAATAATGCATCTCGTTTAAATATTTTAATAAAGATTTTAATCAGAAAAAAAGGAAAAAAAACAATTGAGTTCCAATGAAAATAAAAAATTAAATTTTGATTACATACCGATGAATATCGGGATTCCAGGTAAAAGCCGGCGTTACACCTGGAAAATAAAAAGCAATTATTTTATGTTAGTATTGTTTCAGAGTTTTTTGAAAATTGAAATAAGTAAACTGAATATTGGTCGAGAAAAATACTTAATAATTGACTCGTTAATCATTATAATGGTCGTTATCAGTTTTTTGAATGGCCTTTTAAGTGACATTAGGAAAACAATTTGTACGATAGGCTTTCTAGTTGTTTACATATGTCCATTAAAACGTTTTGACACTGTGAACATTATTAAAATAAATATTAAAAATTTATAATGTCATGGAAAAGACATTTTCGTTGTTAAACAAAAAGTTTTTTCAATAATATTATATTAACATGCAACTATGAAAATTATTGTACAATATCGTGAAACAACATCATTATTATAAGACTATTCAATGCCATTTATTGTTAAAGAACGAAATTTTGGCAAATATTAATTTTTTCGTTTCTCTTTCAAGCATTTCAACGTTTTATTATTATATTGTGTATTCAATTTGTGTACATTCATTAATTCCAATTTTTGCATTCTACGCTTCTCTCCAAATATTTGAATTTTGCAAAAAATGTAACTATAGTTATCATATAAGCAACTTTCACACTAACATGTGTTTTTCTTTGCTGTAAAGAAGGAAAGATGAAAAAGTTACATACCGAAGAAAATTGTTATGACTATTGTTGAAAGTAGACACTGTTTAAGAACCATGATCCTATCGCAACGACATGCAACTGAATCTCTAAGAGGGACGTTTGCGCGTATTTTCAGAGTTCCCTAAAATAAACCATCGTTTCCTTCAGGTCTCGTTGACTTGATTTTCGGAGGAAGAAAGACGGCTGGAAAGCTCGAAAGATTATGAACTATTATTCTTATGTCCCATGTGAATAACATTACATGTGAAATATTATTTCGCTTAATTGCAATTTTTTCGATGATTCCGCATGATGAATTAGTCAACCGAGTAGCATGGACAATCAAAAAATATTGTAATTCGTGTTATTTGTTGATTCTGAAACTTTGATTTCTTGAAAGATATAAAATATCAATGTAATGGCAACGTAAAACAACTATTTTCTGTCATAATTTATATTGAATTATGTTTCAAGTAAAGAAATAGAACAAATTGATGAGTTTTTAGACAAATAAAAAGATTATTACCTGTACTATAATAATTGAATTTCTATGTATTATTCTATTATCTTTGTTTAGATTAATTTTTTAATTTTTTAACGAAATCTTCAGTTCTTTAGAAAATTATATAAATAGAAAATCACCTATTCTTAAAATTAAAAAATTTGGCTCAAAAATAATAAGACCAAACAATAAGTATATTATATAATAAGTAATATGGAAGAAAAAAAAATATTTTTATAAACAATAAAAATATCATTGTTATTTTTATCAATTTTTCATTTTTATCCTTTCTATTTCGTTTTTCTATTTTCTACGATAAAAACTTATATTTTTTGCGCACTATTTTTTAAGTAACAGAAATAAAATTTAACTCTTGAGTGGAGAATAGAGTATAACAAGCTGCGGATATGGAAAATTAGTTATTTATAGAAATTGCGTACGATTTATTAAAGTCAAATTTTCTATTATAAATATACATGTTTTTTTGGATTGTTCATTGGATTGTTTTACAATTTTGAGATTGATCAGTTTGAATACAAGTATTATTAAATAATAAAATTCTTTTATTGAATTTTTAAGAGGAAAACTCTTTCATATAAGAAATAATGCAATAAATAAAAAAAAAAAATAAATTGGAAATATTAATATGAAAGGATATAAATCTCTTCATCATTGAAATTAACAATGTTAAGAGAAATGAAATTTAAAATGAATTTTGTTGAAAATACTTATACGTAACATAAATATTACATTAGAATAAAATATATAATATAGCATCATATATAATCTTCTAGAAAATTTAAATGTTTTTAGATATTTTATGTCAATTGCAAACATATTTTCAAAACTTGAACAGATTTAATTTTTATATATGCAATATATATACATATATATCATATATTAGCATGAAATATTATTTTTATGTGGAAATCAAAAATATTATAACCAAATCCAATAAAAATTAATTTATAATTAATTATTATCCTAAGTTTTTTATTATTTGAAAAAATCTATATATATGCAATGTAAATTATATTATATTAACATTCTCATAACTATACAAGTGTTTATATTTGCCGTTATAATTTATGAAGTAAGACAAGGAGAGTAAATAGTGAGAAAAGGACAGAGATAGTATAAAAATATGGAAATCAGCGCCATCTTCAGAGTGACTCAAATGAAACACAAAAATAAAGGACAGAAAATAAAAGAAAAAGGATAAAAGATAAAGAATTGACCACTAACGCCATCTTTTAAATACAGGGAACTTATTAGTGGCGCTATCTCTGTGAAAAATGCTCAAACTTGATGTCAGAACCATGCAAAATCATAAACAGTGTCGCCATCTCTTTGAAAAATGCTGAAACTTAATGCTAAAAAGTTTATCTAAAGACTTTAACTAGTAACGCCATCTCTTCGAAAAACGCTCAAACTTGATGTCAGAACCATGCAAAAATCATAAACAGTGTCGCCATCTCTTCGAAAAATGCTGAAACTTAATGCTAAAAAGTGTATCTAAAGACTTTAACTAGTAACGCCATCTCTTTGAAAAACGCTGAAACTTGATGCTAGAAAGTTTCAGCATTTTTCAAAGAGATGGCGATATTGGTTAAGGTCTTTGCATGATCCTGACATCAAGTTTGAGCGTTTTTCGAAGAGATGGCGTTACTAGTTAAAGTCTTTAGATACACTTTTTAGCATTAAGTTTCAGCATTTT
>NW_006263454.1:1092867-1096073 GCF_000469605.1 Apis dorsata
CTATCCTTTTTCTTTTATTTTCTGTCCTTTATTTTTGTGTTTCATTTGCGGCATTCTGAAGATGGCGCTGATTTCCATATTTTTATACTATCTCTGTCCTTTTCTCACTATTTACTCTCCTTGTCTTACTTCATAAATTGTAATGACAAATATTATAACACTTATGACAGTAAAATTATGAATCGAAAATTCAAGATTTTTTTAATAAAGGGAAAAAAAGAAGAAATAATTGTCTGTATATTTTTATATATGCTACGTATTTATTATTATACGTATTCAATGTACTATATTCATAAAATATACATATATATATTTTTCTAATTTTATATGATGTACATATATTTTCTATTTCTTAACGTAATTCCTGATAATATGATAACTTAAAAAGATATATATTTAAAAATTAAGTATAACACAAGAATGAATATATAAGAATGATATATATCAAATTATATAATCAGATTTAAATGATTAAATATTAAAATGATTGAAAATTGTTTTATTTTCGAAAATGTAACAGTTTGAAAAGTAAGTATGTAAAAGATAAGCGTATGTAAAAGATATCTCTAAAATTAAGAAAACTATTGCAAAAATATAATGTAAAAAATATAATGTATAAATCTATTCGTTATTATAGGAATTCTTAAGCTCGTGAAATCCCCAGATAACTGTCAACGTGAATGAGATATCCATGCGGCGTTGAAACGACCTTGCATCGATCGGATCGATTTTCAAATATTTGCCATAATATGCTTGTTCCGAATTTTCATTCTCTCTTTTTATTCTCCAATTCGAAAATTCTGAATCGATTCGATCTATTGAATTGTTATCCATTGAAATTGATAGCGCATCGATACGTCATCGTTGATAACGATCGTCTCTTTGACATTCTGTACCACGATTTTCCAATCGTCCCCGTGTTGAAAATCAACCTGTCTGATTAAAATCCTGAACGATTATGTAGAACCATGCGATTCGTCATGTCCCATCTGCTATTCGACGATGATGATGAATTAAACATTAATGGTATAGCGTTTCATTTCTACATTTTATTATAGATTTTTCCCTTAATACATACGATCGTTTCGTTTTAATTTATATTCTCCCATATTATATAATTCTCCCATATTTTTCTGTAAAAAAAGAAAAAAAAAGAATTTTTATCAGAGGAAACATGATATATATACGTATAATAATATTTTATTTTTAAAAAGCGAATCAAGATTTGGTTGAAAGAAATCTGTCGCAACGAATGATAAAAAATGTATAAACTTTACAAATATAAAATATACGAATTTTTAATACCTCTTTAAATCTCTTTTTAATACGGCTGTATTAAAAATTGTTATTAATATTTGAAAATTATCATGGAACAACATTTTTCTTTGCTAAGAATAATTTCCACAAAAAAAAAAAAAAATAATGAAATACAAATTGAGATCTATAATATAATATAATCTGGCAATGGTTTATTAAAAAATAAATAAATAAATAAATAAATAAATAAATTACGAATATATTCCATAGCTCTTTTTTCTATCATAGTAATCGTCTGTCCAATTCAACGATTGGGATCTCCATCGTTCTACACATCAATAGCACATCCTCTGCACTTCCAACGAAACTAATACATATCTATTAAAACGTAATTCGTTCGAGAAACGAATGGAGAAAGATAATATTTACTATCCTTATATATCGATTTAATACTCATCGATCTTGCATTTTATAATAATATTTTCTCTCCATTTATAAAAAAGAAGATTCATCGTTGGTATTAATATCCGCATTTCCTCTTCCCTTCCATCTTCTTCCATCTTGATTCTACCTCGACTCTCTTTGTTCCGTGTTTCAGTTTATAATACACTTTGTACTTGGCGAAAGTTTGACAAAGTTTGTCGCGGGGAAATATGAATTTGTCGTGCGTTAAAAAAGAGACGTTAAAAAAGAAATTTGATAAAATTCTCGTAATTTTAGAATATTCGAAAATCTTGAATTTTCAAAGTAAAAACTTATCTTTCCTTCCTTCGTCGAGCACCGTGATCCGAGTAATGGGGTCGAGTATTTATGATAAAAAAAAAAAAAAAAAAAATAAAAATAATAATAATAATAACAATAATAATAACCAGCATTATTATTACCTCGAACCGTTTAAAACGAAATTGCAACTTTAGATGAGATTTTATTGAAAAACTTTTCCATTTGAATCATCCTATAGGTCACTGTTATTGGGAATCATGCTATCAGGGAAATACTAATGGGAATAGTAAAGAGATTACAAGTTTAAATTAGATTCTGTAATATGACTCGAAAATTCTTCCATTTGAATTATTCCACGAATCACCGCGTTCCGGTAATAATAATTACAAATCGATATGCAAATTTCCGTCCCTTAAATTGCATCACGGATCACACGGATCGTTCTAAATAATTACTTAATAGCTTCTCAAACAACCTCTTCGAGATCTCGCAGAAAAAAAATAGATTCGAAAGTTTACTCTCGAAATTTTCGAAATCCAAAAAACGTATCTCTTTCTTCTTTTTTCTTTTTTAAAGAATTCCAAAATCCCATTTCAACAAGAATTAAAATTTAAAAATTATTGGAGAAATTATTCCCAAAACTCGAAAATAAATGGACAGGGAATCAACGGATCCTTCCAATGTATTGCAAATATTTACATCAATCCCTTTTAACGATAACAATAATCTTTCTTTCGAATATGAGCTCCGCCCGTAAATATCCTTAAGCGCTTTAGCCCTCGAATGCAAATAATACGCGCTACGTAGAAGCGTCAACGCCGTGGAAATAAGCAATCACGCCTTGTTTACTCCGTATCCCTATTTATCCATCGTCTTTTCGAGACAATTCGCCCACCCTCGTTCGATCAAAAACTTGGTTGGCTTGATTATCGCAGTCCTCCTCGATCGTGCGTGTCCCTTGTTTGCGTTTCCAATCGTATAGACTTTTCGTATTTTCTTTGAATTCGAATCACGCGCGTCGAGAGAAACAGGGCAGGATCGGGACACTCAAGGATTGTCGAAATATATCGAAAT
Source organism: Apis dorsata (assembly GCF_000469605.1). Taxonomy (NCBI): domain Eukaryota; kingdom Metazoa; phylum Arthropoda; class Insecta; order Hymenoptera; family Apidae; genus Apis; species Apis dorsata. The sequence goes on from NW_006263454.1 coordinate 1,095,922, forward strand.
TTATCTCGGGGAAAAATTTGTATTTAAATCGGTCAACGTGACCAAGTTTATGATTAGGTTTCGAATTAAATTGGGGCCAAAAAAACACGTGGAATCCATTTTCTGGAAGAAACGGAGAATTGTTATTCTGGGATTAAAAAAAAAAAAAAAAA
>NW_006263454.1:1096331-1114249 GCF_000469605.1 Apis dorsata
GAGGACGAAAATTTTTATTGTTGATGTTAAGGAGAGAAGGTTTTTTTTTTTTTGAGAAAATGAATACGGGAACGAATAAAAATAAAAATCTGAAAAATTGAAAATGTTCGATATTAACGCGTACAAGATGTTATATATTTATACGTAGAATTATTATGTAAAAACCCGATTATTGTTGTTTATGAGCTGTCGATTAATAATGTCGAGCGATTATTTCATACCAGTCTCGTCCCTCTCTAATTTTTAAACGAGCCAATATATTTCACACTCGTACACCGGTTACTTTGATCGATGAGATATTTAATTACTACGGATTATTCAGCGAATTTTGCCGTATTAAATTCCATTTAAGCACGGTTAAAGAAGTGACATGCAGCGATTCAAATTAAATTTAATTACTCTCTTGTCATTCCCTTGTATTCTTTAATTAAAATCCGTATATCTCTTAGAATTGGTAGGGCAAGTGGAGGTTGAGAAGGTTTAATTAATTTTTATTAAATTTATTATTAAGGTTAAGGTTAAGTATCTGCAAATATTTCCGAATCATTAAACGAAATCGTTCAATTTTCAAGAGATGAGGAAATAAAAAAAATTAATTAAACGAAAGTATCTTACCCGAATTAACGATGATGCAATAATGACAGTTGGGAAGAATGAAAGGGAAATATAAATAAGAGAAAGAGAGGGAGAATTCTTGACAAATATCCTATGGAAATGAACGAGATAATATTCTACTTTCGAACTTAATGATCTGTCGAAGCGTGGCAAATGAGAGGGAAATGCTTGCCCGATTTTCTCGAGATAAACACAGCAGGCAGAAATAAACGGATGAAAATCGTATAAAACCTTTTCACCCTGTTACAAACAACAACAATAAAGTTAGCAAAATTTAGTTAGACGCAAATCTGTGAAAGTGGAAAAAAAAGATAAAAAAAGGATACGAAGACTTTTTTTTTTTCGATCTTCTTTCATTCGTTTCATTTTCAACCTTTTACCACTTTTCTCGATTATCCTTTAAACGGAATAATTGTTACATAACGTTTCACATTATGCAAAGGAGTTTAACTGCTCGATTTTTCACTTTTCTCTTTTCCCTCTTTTACCCCTCTTGAATCATCCATGTTCACGCACGTTCGATGGTTAATTGAACGAGAAAAATATAATTAATCGAACGAATAAGGAGAAAGAAAGGGGAGGAAGAGCGAATGCACGCGTTTATTTCATCAAATGCTTCTTTCACTCCCGTCATGTTTTTTTCTTTCTTTTTTTTTTTTTGTTTTGCATCTACACCGTCGATCATTTTTTTCCCCTCTCGTTTTTCATATTTTCATTCGATATTTATCACGTTTGATCGAGCGAGTAGAGAAAAAAAAAGGGGGGAAAAAATATAATATAATTCGATTCTTGTTTTTGATATCGGATAATAACCGATGATTTAAAATAAGATAGATCTCTTCATTTTTTCAAGATAATTCTATATTCATTCTTGACAAACGTATTATCGTTTAATACACGTCGAATTGAATTACGTATGTACGGAAGAAAAAAATATAGAAATCGTTCAAACAACGTCCCTTCTTCGATATCAACTCGATATCATTTAAAGGCGATAAAAAAAATTTTCCAGAAAAGCTTTAAAGGAGGTTACGAGGTAACGATCACTTCTTTTTAAAAACTGTATTTTCCCGCCATTTTTCACGAAACGACTCGCGTGACCTAAGAAATCAACGAATAAGTCGTTCATCATCGTTTTTCGCATCGTCAACTTCGGGGAAAAATTAGAAATAACTGTAATCAGCGGTGTAAAATGGTCGCATTTATCGATCGAGGTTCGTCGTATAGGATGATTTACGATACGATTCACCGCTCGGATATCTTTTTACTAGCTAACCTAAATCATTATAATCACAACTTTTCAATCTTTTCGATTTTAATCTTCGATCACCTTTCCTCCTATAGGAACTTCATTTTTTCCTATATATGAACAGGCGCACACGAATATTCTCGCTCCGGGTTTGAGAAACAACTTGCATATCCTATCCAGTTCTTCGCGTTACCTCTTCGCTTGCCGAAGCGTAGTCCTTCCTTTCTCTTCTTTTTTCTTTTTCTCTCTCTCTCTTTGGAATTAATAATTAACGATCCATTACGATTTGTAATCACATCGGTAACAAATGATCGTGGAATATAATTGATCGACGATCTAATCGTTATAAATAACGAACAAAAGTATTAATAGAACAAAAGTTTTCTAATCTTACCTGTAATAAATCGATCGTTCGTAATACCGTTATAAAAGAAATTTTAAAATAGAAATTTTCACGGTTGGACAAGTTGAATTCACTTCGAAAGTGGCGGAGTTTATTAAAATCAACTCGATCGAAATCGATTTCTTCCATCTTTGAAGTAATCAACGAGCTGGAACTCCCTTCCAATCTCCCTAAAAAAAAAAAAGAAAAGTAAAAAAAGAAGCAAGGGATGAGATCGATAAGAAACGAGAATCGCAACGAGACAGATGAGAGAGATGCATCTGATATACGTTTTCTTCCTCGTCTTGATGAAACCTTGCTCTTCGACGAGGCACTCCTGGTTCCACGATAAATTCAAGAATATCGAGAATAACCACTTATCCGGGCGAAAGATCGACAATCTCGGGCTGGTGTTGAATTTTATTCGCCAATCCCCCGAGTTCCAACCCCTCACCATCTCCGTCATATTGACGAAATTTCAATCGGCCCCCACCGAAGCTGTTCTCCGATATATCAGAGAGAATTCGATCCAGACGTATAAAGTGAGCACCACGGGAGAGCCTGTTAAATCCTGTTGTTGGAAGAACAACGAACTGGAAGGAATCACTTGGTTATTCACGATCGACCATTTCGACGTCATCCTCGTTTATCGGGAATGGCACGTTTGGAACGCGAATAATCAATACTTGATCGTGTTCACGGGGAGATCACCGGTAGGGATCGTACTCTGGAGGGATATTTTCGAAACGTTGTGGAGGCGGTATCACGCTTACAGAGTGATAGTCGTCTCGGCCGATGACGATTTTCGTTGCATGCTCAGGTATAAACCTTTCGAGAGGTACGAGGACGGGTACGGTGTCGTGTACAAAACGTGTTTGGGTGAAGGTTCGAGGGTTCAAGGGGGAAGGTTCAACAACGAGTCGCGATCTAGCTCGCGAAACGGAGGAGAATCGGAGGGTTGGGGTGAGATTCTGGAAGCTGGGCAAGGAGGGGGTGCTGCGAGGAGGGTGCTGTTCGAAAATTTTCAAAATTTGAATAATTATCCCGTGAACGTGTCGGTGTTCGAATCTATACTTATGAAAATTTCGTACGATCGCCGGAACAGATTGAAACTGGATAAAATAGACGCGAAAGCGTTATTCGTTCTCGAGAAGGCTATGCGCGCTAGCTTCAACATCAAAGCGGTGAGGAAGAGAAATATCAAACGAGATCCATTCTCGTTCCTGATCAAGGACATAGAGGGTGGTATAACCGACATGTGCATCACGGGATTTTTCGTCAAGACTTACGACCGTTTTCAAAAGTTTCAATTCACACCCTCGATGTACGAGGACAAGATATGCTTCGTGATGACCAATTACGGCTTCATACCCAACATGTACGTGTTCTTCTTCCCTTTTCGAGCCCACTTGTGGCTCGTATTGATAATGTACAACGTCTTGATCACGTTGTTATGGAGGCTTGTAAGGTATCTAAGCTCGTCGTTTCGACGTCGGCCGCCAACTTTCTCGAATAATCATCGAGGTACGAGGATTATCGAGAAAAGAACGAAGATTCCACATGTTCGAGGGGAATCCGTTTGGGATTCCGTCGGGGGGAAGCCACCGGAAATTCCTCGGATAGTGGAAAAATTCTTCGCTTTCTTCGAGTACCTTTGCTATCCTATACGGGACAGTGAATACACGGCCGAAAGAGCTCTGTTGACCGGCATACTTTTCTTCAATCTCATTATAAGCGGTTTGTATCAAAGTTTTCTCGTTTCAAGCTTGAACAAACCTTTCCATTATTATCAGTATCGCACGGTGGACGAGGTGGTGAGATCCGGGAAGACGATGATCACCAAATACGAGAACTTGAAGCAAGCGTTCGTTGGCTCTGACCTGTGGGAGAAAATTCAAGTGATCGAGTTTCAACGATCGACGAAAAATATCGTGTTGGCCGAGGATAAGATCTCGATGACCAGATTGTACAATATGCAATTATTACCTCACAGATACTACAACGATCGTGAAAAATCTTCGTTGTACATGGTGGACGAGTGCGCGATGACTTATAGAATTTCTTACATTTTGAAATTGCATTCACCGTACGCAGAAAGGGTTAATTTCGTGTTGTTGAGAATGGCGGAGGCAGGGCTGCCCGAACACTGGATAGACGAGATGAAGTACTTCGTTACGTTATATAACAAAGGAGGGACGGAAGATTTCGTGAAAATACACAAGTTGTCCCTCGGCTATTACGTCTTGGCTTTTTTATTGTTGTTCATCGGTCTGCTTTTGTCCACCTTGATATTCTTTTGCGAATTACAAGCCGCGAAACGGAATAGAAAGAGACGTTAGAAATGTTTAAAATGGAAAGATCGATCGATTTATATTTTTCTTTCTTTCTTTCTTTCTTTCTCTTTTTTTAGCGGGAAATTTAAATTGATGAATTTAAATCACTGGCAATTTTAAACGCGTTGTGCAATAAAGAAGTTTTATCGTTGTAACGTTTCTTGGAAATTTTTCCACGCGAATTTATTCGAACTTTGTTCCCAAGTTTTAATTTTTTCTCATGGACGACGAGAGAAAGAATTTTTTAATATTCTTTTCGTCCCCTTTCGTTTGTTTTTCCTTAACACGCCTCTTTGGTTTATTTCAACTGAAAATCGTTAAATCGGAATATCTGAGAGCGGGGCAGCTGGTTATCATCTGCCGAATCAACGATGATTAGTTATTTTCACTTGAATCCTTTTCCTTGCCGTTGAAACACGCGCGGCCTTATTTATTATTAAATTCAATTCGTCCACTTGACACGATACGAAAAAAAAAAAGAGGAGCTTTGTTTGATGTTTGATTTAAAAAAAAAAATTCATACGTTTTTCATTATTAATGAAGAAACAAGAAAAAATAATTAAATAAAAAAAAATTACTACGTTGATTTATTTTAATCGAAAACGATTTGAATAACAATAAAATTATTAATTACTTATTCATCTTGTGAAGGTTGATTAATTATTAAACCACAATTTTATAATAAATTTGATAAATTATTAATGCGAGATAATTAATGATGTACATTAAAAACAAATCGATATTTGGATGTAAAGAATAAATTATAAATCAAACTATTTTGAATTTCGATAAAATTACCTAAACAGGACTTGTACCTCGAATTAATATTCAAAGCACGTATTTCATTTCTTCGAAGAAGATGCTTCACCAAATGCGATTAAGTTGTACCTGTTTGTGTTACGAAAGTATTTGTTTTTTTCGTGGAAACGATTGAATCTTATCACAAATCAACTTAACAATAAGACAAGAAATGTATTTCTCTTGAAAAAAATATTTCTTTTCAAAAAATCCGCGCAATAATTATGTTAAATTCTGTTTTTCCATAACAATAATAATTTTTCTTCTTCTTCTTTGTAAATAAATTTATAAAAATATCTATCGATTTGAATGATTAAAAATTATATAAATCTCATTATTTATTTTTCGAATAGAATCTCCAATTTTTAGTTCTTTTTTAATTCGTGTAAAAATACAATTGAAATTACACACAGGTGGAATTTTGAAAATACTTTCTTCCTTCCTTTTCCTTCAGAGTTGGTTGGTAAATGAGAAAATTTATATTACGGAGAATAATTATTAATATTAGCGGTGAAAGACAGAAGAAAGAATAATCATCTGAAATTATTCTTAACGGAAATTTTAAACAATAGAAAAACTTTTGAAAATTTTCTCTTGATTTCCTTTCTTTTCTACATACTATATTATACGTCGAATAATTGATCATATTGCTAAAGATATTTTTATTATAAAATTAAATCGTGCGTAATTTTGAAGATAAATTAATCATTCAATATTAATATACTTGCAGAAACTTTTATCTAAACATTTAAAAGTTCTACATGTTTAATAATAATAACGTGTATGAAACTTTTATACAGACATTATATACAACAAATGGAAAAATATATATTTATAATAGAGAAAAAGTATCGATATTTGATATACTTTATGTAAAAATAAAAATACAAAATTAATTTCAATAGAAAAATTTAAATATTTAAATTTTTATTAAATTCTAAAGATTTGTATCGGAAATAGAAAGCGTTCTACGATTTTTAATATAGTTTTATATCGTCCTACGGTTGAGGGTATAACGTAATAAAAATTCCTGTCACTACAAAACGAATGAAACGTCAAATATTAAGAGTATCGCAGAACGAATGATTATTCTTTTGTGCAAATTATCTGCTATTATATCAAACAGTGATTCTGTCTTTGGAGAAACGAATGTTGTCCTTTGAGTAGTGTCAAGCGGATATACGTGATTATATTTGTGACGTTTCAATAAATTTTAGATATAATGCTTTGAGAATTACGAAATTACGGTGAGACCGCATTCCGTCCAAGATAGATCAGATGAAATTGCTATTCAATCCTAGCGATGTGGACATTATGTTAATGAAAATTTTCCATTATGATCGTGAAATTATGATCGTCCTTTGCAAGAACGAAATTCTTCTCTTTATCGTCCGATCGTCTGTGTAATGTGTCTTGACAACGATTATATCGATTATAAAAGTTAGAATTTTCCACATTATACGTATAATCTAATGTATCACTATAAAAAAAATCACAAAATTTAGGGAGAAAAAAATGAAGAATAAAAAAAAAAATTATTTTCGGTTCTACTTTTTATTGACAAACGACGAAAATATCCGATGGGCATCAGCAAACCTCTCTACGCGAACGAATCAAGAGTAACTCAAATAACAAGGAGCACAGTGATCTTCAAACGCAACGATATTTATCGTCTTCTAAATTTAATCAACTAGATACGAGGTATTAACACATGCATACATAACAATATTGAAATAATATTTATAATACTTTGCCTATTTACTGTCCATCCTATAAAATATAAAACCGTGAAATATATCTATATTATCAATTCTTTGTATTATAATAACAAATCGATTATAAAATTACAAAAAAAAATCACGAATAACACTTCAAACATTTATATAAAAAACAGAAAAAGAAACTGAAAATTTGTCGATCAAAATCTATTCGAGAAACAGTGGAAACCATACCATTGAAATTGCTTTTTGTTTCATCCCGATATCTCGATTGATTGCCGAGATATAAGGATTTATAATTTCTACAGCGCTTGAGACGGTGCAGAAATTATGAATGGGCCCGCGATCCAATGACCTATATTTTTTCCTCGAATTACGTACTACGTTCGTAAGGTATCTAAGAAACGCGTCTGTCGCTTGTCTGCAATTTGGGACAGGTCAGTTAGACGAGGCGCGAGCGAGAGATCCGAGTAAGCGACAAGGACGGAGATGGTAAATGGTTAAAAATTACCCTTCTCTTTACACGACGATATCTCGAGAACCGGAAGTCGTATCGGGATAAACGAAAAAGCATTTTAAAGGGCAAGGTTCCGCGCTTCTGATGAGCTTTCATTCGTTGACCGGAAGTGACTATCTTCGGAGTTATAACGGTTTAAAGTTTTCCTAATTTTAATCGAGGTTTAAACGAGTTTTCAGATTAAAACATTTAAATTATGCGATTTAGATACGTTTATCTTTGAAAAAAATATTATTTATAAGGATATAATCATTTTTTGCAACCTTTTTTTCTATAATTTATATAGGAAATAAGTTGGTGAATTTGAGGATCACTGATATGTCCTACGTTCGTTCATTCGTGTCAGAGATTTGTTCGTGTCCAGGAGTATTTTCGTCGATTTTCAATTGTCAATAAAAAATAAAATTGAAAATTCAACTTTTTTTCTATCGTTGAATCTTACTTTGAAGAATAATATCATATATTTGAAGAATCACGTCCCAAGTTTTTGAACATATGTAACCAAACACTCTGTGTATTGGGTTATTGTATGGAAAAAAATCGATATACCGTACATGGACCTTGTCGACTGAGATTTGCGATGCGCACACAATGGACATGTTAAACATGCTCCATTCTTTTTCAAAATCTCGAGAGATAAAATCAGACAAAACGATCCATCGTTCCATAACGAACTCTAATACGGTTTTAATATATCGTGAAAAATATTCTCCAAAAAACAGCATCTTTTTGCTATTCATATCGTTCTTACATGTACATGTACACACAAGAAATTTTCTTCTATTCCTTTTTCATTGAAAAATTGTGCAAAGAAAAAACGGATCGCAGAGAAAGGTCGATGGCGTTGAAATCGATTGCGTTTAGTTTTTAACGATCTGAAAGTGCTCGTGAATATTTATAGCGAGAGAAAAAAAAAATTATATTTTTATCCATCAAAGTGTAAAAACTGTTACTATAAAATTCGAAAAATTAAAAATCTAAAAAAAGTTTAAAAGTTGAATCTAAGTGTATTAAGAGTGTATACGAAGTTAACTATTAATTAATCCGGGTAAGTAGTAATTTTAACTTTTAGATAGGATTTACGTTTCTTTCTTATTCCTTTATTTAGACAAAATTATATAAAACTTAACATATTATTATTACTTCGAATGAATTTCTTCTCTCTTTCTCTTATTCGATGGAATAATTTTCAGGAATCGTCATTCAAATTAACTTTTGAATAGAATAATTTTTAACTTTATCTGTAATTCTTAAATAAAAATTCTTCGCGTGTCAAGATAATAAAAGAAAAAAAAAAAGTATCATTAAAAAATGATATTACGTTGGCAAAAGATGCAAAGCCTATTAAATTTAGCATGGAACAAGAATGATTTAAGTTTAATTTTCTGGAAAAGATATTTCCACAGGGGATGTATAAATATGTATTATCGTGAAAATCCACGTAGAATGAGATGACCAGTCGATTCGTAATTCTCGGAACGATTTTCTACTTTTATAATGAATGAATGCGATCGGAGAATTTCTTTTGGATTTTGTTAAATTCAGAATAAATCTTGTTTACAGAAATTTAAAAAATTAATTACAATTACACGTTGCCAAAGAAAAATGTTTCTCTCTATAAATTGATCGAATCATTATGTGAATTCATTATTTAATTTATTTTAATCAAAATTTTCACCATGTGTAAATATAACAAAATTTCGTTCAATTATACTCGCATAATAAATATTATTATATATAAAAATCGAATTAAGATGAATATCATTTTTGATATTATAATTTTTATATTCCTAAAATATACGTTTTAAGATTATTGAAAAATGAAAATCATAAAAATTGTTCGTCAAAAGCTATATTATCGAGAACAATTTCGTTTCTTATCTATATATTTTCTTTCTAAAAGACAAGAAAATATGAAATGAATTTTTTTTTTAAATTTTCACATCCCATTTACTTTGCTTCACCCTTTGGTGGTGAAAGGGAAAAGGAATGACACGTTGGAGACACAATGATTTCCACTTCAGTTATCGCTTTTTACATTCGTTTCGAACATCCCTTTGAGCAAACGGGCTTAACCAACGTCAAACGTTGTTTTGCCGATATTCGTAGATGAATACGATTACGCTGGTGGCCAGTCCAAGGTACAATATCCCGAAAGGGATAAACAAATGTCGAATCGTGATCTTTCGATGTATCGACGAGTCATCGAGCGTCATCATCTCTTTCCGTTTCAACGATTGGTACATGGCTTGATACCAAATCTTATAGAAACCACCATTGTTCAACCTGAGAAGAATGGTGTTTATACGTCTTCCGAAAGGTGATCCTGAAATTGCATTTTCCGATTCAACACTTGAAGAATATTTTTATTTACGAATTTTGCAAGAGTAGCAACAAATAATGAAAGGAATATATATAAGGAAAATAATTTTAGACACTTTATCGATTAAATTCTGAAGGCGAAAAAATGTTCGATATTTTATAAAGAAAATACCTAGTTGGATTCTGTGCATTTTTAAGGATTTGACGAAATACGTGTAGATGCAATAGAATGTGATGAAACGAGGATTCGAACTAAGAATGGTTAAAAAGAAAGTAGAACAAAACAATTATACATAGTCAAGTAAATTATGAGGTTGTCAGTGGAGAAGTAAAATAAGTTAGTCGTGTTTACTTGACTAGTAGGTTGAGACAATTATGGCTGGAATAAAATGATAAAACAATGATAATCAAATGATCGAGTAAAATAAAGTTATGAGTAATTTCATTACCTTTCTTCATCACATTGGCTATGATGTAATCCTTTGGACACTCTTTGACGACGTGCAACGTTTTCCTCTGGTATTCGTCGTATTTCAACGGGAGGGTTGCGATTCGGTGAAGATAGCCAGCATCCCTCACCTCGAACAACCTTCTATGAACTTCCGATCTGTTCGCGTATTCCAATCTCTCGTGAAGCCGTTTAATCAACGGTGATGTTACATCGGTGAACGCGTCGCTTATGACATCTTTGGCGTCGGTTAAAATCGTGATCCCTACGAATAAATTAAATTAGAAGGAATAAAAATTCCACGCACAATGGGGATAAAAAAAAGAAAAGAAAGAAAAGTAATCGAGACGTGAAGTAAGAACCGCTTTTCTCCAATTGTTCCAACGTGTTAATGTCTTCGTAGTACATTCGTTTGCTGAAACTGGAGGCAAGTTGAGATGTGATTATTCCATTGAGGATCAAACTGAGAAGTAGACTGCATAACAGCAACAATCTCTCCGGGAACCATGGTTGACCCAATTTAAAGGGTTGCATAAGCTGAAATACCACCTTCATTAAATACCGTGCCAGAGTTATCAGAAGGGACAAAGAGGCTCGATCGAATCGTTTCGAGTCGTTTTTCTTCGTATTGGATGCCATCCGTCCGACGTTTTCTGATCCATCGAACAGGAAAAAGTTGTTAGCAAAACGAGGATATTTTCTGGAATAAAAATCATTCTTGTATTCGTTGTGCAAAGATTCGCGTAATAAGATTTGCGAAAATGTGTGAAGAGAAGAAGAAAGGTAAAAATAAACAACTTTTTTTATTACAAACATTTAGTGAAAATTTTATCGAAAACAGGATAGAGTTAAAATATTTAAAGAACTTTGTTTCTTAAACAGATATCGCAAGTTGAATAAAATTAAATATTTTTCGTCAAATATCAGGGTTTAATAAGAAAATTCTCGAATTTTAAATATTCAAATTTCCACGATAAAAGCTCAACCCATTTTCTATTCGTATTAATTCCATCGTATATTTCTCTTCTACATACTTTGTGTAAATCCATATTTTTATTCAAACAATGGCTCGCTGTTACGCAAATAAAATATTCCTCCTTCTCCTCTCAAAACTCGACTCGATAATCCGTCATGATTTTTTTTTTTCTTTCGCTCTGATGAAATCTTTCAAAGGCGAAAGGTATTATATCATACGATATATATATATACATATATATATACCTGGTATTTCCATCGTTCACTCGCTCGTCTTCCTCGTACGATACCCCCTCGCCCGTTTCTCGAACAACGTTGAACACGACACCGTTTCGATCCTCGAGAAAATACGAGTCGGGAATATATTCGCAGCAGAAAAACGCCTGGCCGCTTTTCCTCACAGCCTCGAGCATATTTCGATACTTCTCGATCTTCAAGATGGTGTAAATCATAGCGATGACGAAATGGGCGGCGAACACGAGCAACCATGCCTTCCCCGTGAAGATCTTGACTATCACGAGATAATCGGGGAGGGGTGCAGCTTTCGGTATAAGAACGCACAATTTGTCACTCGTAATTGACGCGGTGAACTCAAGCTGCCTGGTCATATAATCCTTGACGAAGAATTGATTGAACGAGACGTCCGCAAATCCGTATACCAAGTGTCCAATTGTCCCGAAGAACGTGCCGTTCTCCTCCCAACCGAATCTATCCTTCGACTTGATCAGGGAACGCGTCACGTTCATCTTTTTGCAAACCTCTTCCAGATACTTGAAATCCAAACCGAAATATCTCCCCTCCTTGAAAGAGATCGTGCTCGTCTCGAAGATGGATATTTTCAACGGGTATCGTTCGAAGTCGATCCTCTCCTCCTCGAAGAGATCGGACACGTCGGTGATGTTCGACCCGTCGATCGATAGAAAACCATCCTCCTCGCTCGATTTATTGCAATACCGGTTGCAACCTTCGTCATACCTGGCGCGAAGCCTGTTGTGATCGAAAGGATCGTATCGGATCACTTTATCACCGGTGAACAGAAGCAGTTTGTGCACCTTCCTCACCCTCCAAAGCCTCTCGAACGCCCACTGGCAGAATCGTTCCTGCTCGAACGAGCTGATGGACGACCGCCCTTGCTCGCGAAGTATGTAGAAATTCTCCGGATGCCAGAACGAGATCAAATGGGGCGAGCTGAGGATATCTTTGAGATGGTCCACGGAGGAGAATAAGAGCAACACGCAATTTTCACTCTCTATCGTTCGATAATCGCGCCTTCTGTCCTTGTTTCTAAGAGATATTAGATGTTTCAAAGTAACCAGTTTGGTGGACACGTTTAAATCGATCAGCATTTCAGAGGGGATGTCGAAGGGGGGCCGTTGGAAGTCGTAATCGTCGAACACCACGGTCAGCATCTTCGTGTGACTGGTCCTGGCCCATTTTTCCAGGAAAGGGTATAGGTTGGAATAGCTGTCCGATTCGTCAGACTTGGATAATTTGCAGGCGACGCGAAAAAGGATGGTTAGAGGGAGCAGCGTCGTGAGAAGTAGCTTGGACATTGCTTTGAAAGAATCGTGTCGACCCACGAGTCACGTCCTGCGAACAGAATTGGATTTATTCGTGATAGGAGGGCTCGAAAGAATCTCGAAAGTTTTCGATTCTTTGATAGGTGGAGATTCGATTTATTGTCGTATCGTATATTCTTATTGTTTCTTATTTTGTTATGTATGGTTGTTGTGCGATACGGATGAAAGAATTTTATGGAATAAACAAATAATAGTGCTCGTTTACTTACATTATATATCTTAGGATATTTTCTTAGTGTGGTTAGTTTTAGTGAGAATGTTAACCTATAAGGTATTACAAGATCAGAGGACAGGATTCATAAAATTTTTCTTGTTAAATTTCATCTACTTACTTTAATTATCGGATTTTTTATTACTTTATGAAAGAGGATTTATTTAAAAATTTTATTAATAATATCGATTCCTTGTTTTAAACAAGTACAATTATTTTAAATCGCATTTATTATGTTCGAAATAAATTTTGTTCCACTCGATATTTTAAATTAAAAAATTAGATTATTAAAGTTTCCCTTTAGTTTTAAATTATCGAAGAATTCTCGAATTTTTGAGGGATCGACTTGGTTTGATTGACTTTCAAAGTAACACAGGATTCGACAGGGTCGTGTCAAAAAATCTGGCGCGTCGAAATGTCGAATCCAGGACTAGGAGGAGTGACAAAAGCCAATTCAACAAGGTTTGAAATTCCTGGAGACCAAGTTAATTCTCTCGATCCAATAAATTAGATACGATTACGAATTCCAAATTAGTTTGCCGAGTTGGCAACTTTAACAGTAAGCGACTTTTCTTCTTTTCGTTCAACGAAAAATCGTTAATTGAAAAATCCGCTTTTCACGCATTCCAGTTTGTATTTGGTCTATTTTTTTTTTTTTGGTTCAACATCTTCACACAAATGCAGACGAATGAAACTGGAAAAATTGAACTATATATTTTCGTTCTTATTTTAAACTTATTTCTTTTACCTTTTAATTTATTTTATCGATATTTGTTCGATTCCTTTGATTATTCAAAGATTTACTATTGTACTTCAAATTTGAACGAAATGTTTTGTCATAATTTTGTCGGAATTAACCGATAATCGTTTTAATATTCTTTCTAAGGCGATGATCTCCTTTCCACAAATTTGCCCAATTTGTTTAGAATTAATTAGAACAGGAACTAAGATGGATTTTACTTAAGATGGATTACTTTAGAAAAGGAAATCGTATTTCTAAAAAGATCTCATTTAACGTTATAATTTCTCCATAGGATTTACATAATTTTTATCCTTTCCTGTTAAATATTCTTCCAATATCGTTTTAATCAAAGTTGGAAGAAAAAAAATTTTTTTTTTTTCTTCAAGAGATTTATTTGCAAACGATAAACATCGAGACGAAGACTCGGTAAAGAATAAAAGTTGTAATTTACTTATGATTGCGATAAAACTTTTGTTTTATTCAACGAACGGGATTGAGATGACGCAACAAAGGACGAATAATAAAACTTGTAATTACTTTCGAAGTAAAAAATTATTTCTAGTTTTCTGTTCTCTTTGTTGTTGAGAAAAAAAAATTTTTTTTTTTTTACAACTTACTCGCCAACAGTAAGGATTACAGTAGACTTTTCACTAAGAGGTGAAAAAGGTGAAAGCTTGTTAATCGTAACTTCGATAAGTATATTACTTAGGAGATCGGTGTCCTCCTCTCCCTAGACGTAACTTCCAAGGTTTTATGCTGGAAAATTAGCTCTCAGTCGAGAACTTATGGGGACGAAGATTGATGCAAAGTCCTTTAAGAAATATGGAAGGTACGAATGCCATTACATTTCGGCTTCTGAAAAAAAAAAAAAGTGTTATTTTCAATCCTGAAAGATTGATCAATCGTCAAAGTGAAATACAGGTCCGGTGTCGGTTTAACCTATTTCCTTGTTCCACCAGATTTATCTCTTGCACGATAGAGAGGAAAATTTTAAGTAAAATCCAATTTTGCGATAAAAAGAAACAGCGTAGGTACTAAATGTAACAATAAAACGAAAATACCACTAATAAAAGGGAGATAGGAAGAGCAGTACCCGCAATAGGGACGTAATAAAAAGTAAGTATCTTGTTGGAACAGAGAAGATAACCAGAGACGATTTCTTTCTATTTCGTTCTGTTGATAATTCGTATGCACGATGATACGAATTCCACGGCCCATTTTTCGAAGTAAATTCGATTTTATAAATTTTTGAATTCAATTATAAAGGCATATCTTTTTGCAATATGAAACCAAAGTAAATGAAAAATTTTTACAATCTTCTCATAACGGTCCATTTTAGATGATTAAAGATATTGAATTAGTTTTTACAATATATTTTCTCTTTTTCATATTCTAATATCATTTTGATTAAAATAATGTATAACTTTGAAACTATAAAAAAAAATTGAAAACTATTTTTATTCATATATAGAGACAAACAAGATGCTTCTTAATTTACATTTAATTGAACATAATGCTACAAGCATAATCTTCAGTTTCCATTGTAATAAATTCTTTTAAATTTTAACGACTTAATTTTAATTTTTCTTTAAGTTAGAAATAATTCTCATACGTATGATGCATTATATATATGTACAAATGTTAGTGCAATCACGAATACATCGTATAATAAATAAGTTTCTCAAGGATGATTAATACAAAATTCAAGAAAGTTTGAATTTTGCTTCTTACTCGAAGAAACTTTATTTCTTCCCTATTTTACAGTATAATTTGTTCACCTTGAAAGTGCATCATATCCTTGGGCAAACGTCGTATACTTTTTATAAGTGAATCAAATACACGTTTCCGCACTTCGTTAACATTAGAATTTATGAAACAGCCAATATCCATGGTGCAATTTTTCACCACGTTGACAGGGTGGGAAAACAGGGTGTTGGAAAGAAAGAACGTTCTTATATTATCTCTCTCGACGTCCTTGTGTGAAAAAACTTCTAAGAAAGAAATACGAACTTTTCTTTTTCGTACAACGACGACGAGAAATAATCCCATTCTCTGATTTTGGAATAAATTTTTTTTTTTTCAACTACTACTAAAATTTATCCTTTACAATCTTTAGAGATCGTAATAATACGCGTGAATCATTAATGTCGTAACATCAATAATTTTAAGTAAAGAGAGAGAATTTGTTCGATAATTATTATTCTATCAAACGAATATTATTAATTGGTCGAAATTCGTATTAAAATTGTTACCAGCATTTATCGAATGAAAATCAATAAATTGAGCGTAAGTAAATGCAATCATCGCTTCGCCAAAATGGATATTCTGAATCAATTTAACTCCTATTTCGTACGAATTTGATCACTTTAAGCGTTTGAATAATTATTTTCGCTTTCTTTAGATCAAATTACGTGTTTGCGTATATATTTTCAAACGAAATATTTAATAATTTAAAATTCAGAATTCATTGGGAAAACGAAGGATGGCCAAGGATACGTGATAAATTGTAATTCCTCGTATGAAATGTAATTTATTTGGATCCTATCAATTTAAAATTCTTCTGTTTCCTCCTCTGTTTACACATCTTCATCATCTCAATCGAGAGCAATGTAATTACTTTCGGAATTCTAGATCAAAGATTTTGAACTACGTGCATGGTAATAATGATAGTACAGAAACTTTGTATTCTTCAAAGAAGCTTTAATGAAGGTGAACCTGATGATATCTAGACGTTCGCTATCAAGAGACGTCGACTTCCATTAATAACACTACGTTGACTTCTATCGATTATTTATAAGAGGAATTTATGCAGATTGGATAAAGACAGGAAATTGTTTCCTTTTAAAATCATACATCGTATAATAGAATATTCTCCAAAGTTTTATAATTTGATAGGATAAAATATATTTTTAGAAAGAATCGGATACAAAATTGGGAAATGAAAATATTAAAAATCTTTTCGTGGGAAATTATATGATATTTATACAAGGTGAAATATTTTCAAAATTGTGTAATTATATCGAAACAATTTTGTACAAAAATTGACCAGTTTCAAGAAGAGCATAACATTCATATAATTCGATTTTTTTTCCAAGTAAAGAACATATAAGAGTTTGTTTCCTTTTCTGAAATTTTTTTCGATGTGATTTATAATTTCGAATCTCAGATAAATCTATGGATTATTACTGTTGGACTTTTTAAATATTTTTTCAATGACTTTAATTTATATATAGTATAAAATATTATAGTAAAAAAAATAATTATGAAGGTTCTTCAAAAACCATTTCTGTTTATTTATGGGCTATAATTTCCAAATTGGGATTAACATAACGTCATAAATATTCGATAAAATAGCGGAACACATTCATCGAATACGATCGACAATATTTCTGGTTTCCAATAACTTTTGAATTTAAAGTTTCACGAGCGTTGAAACGAAAACAATATAGAATCGATATATAAGCGATCAAATACCGGCGATATGTACCTCATGGCAGGAATAATTCCAATCGAATCATTCCAGAAACAATTCGAATGCAAAACGGTATCATTTAGGCGTACCATTAAGGTGGGAAAGTACCATCGGAATTTAATCGAGTTTTCATCGGTCCATGAAATGTTGTTATGATGCTCATAGGGGATTTGAAAAATAATCAGTAAGGCGACGTCCAATTTTGATGATTAATTGCCCGATTATAATTCACAAACAGATTGGCATTAAATATACGTATTAAGAGATTGGAATTCGCGTAAAATAAGCGAAGATAAATTTGGTGAATTTTGTGGCTGTTTATTAGCGAAAAGGAATTCGAAATTGGATCTGTTGAAGAGGATGCCTTTTGAATAATACTTTGTAATATCATGTTCACAGAATGAAGTGAACTTTTAATCCTTTGCACTCGATAGATTATTAAACATTGTTATCAAATTTTTGCACAAATATTATTCGTTTGTAATTATCGAATTTAAAATTAAAGAAACCTTAAAGTTGATTAAACATGATCGTGCAATTTTCCTTTTTTTTTTTT
>NW_006263454.1:1114523-1115467 GCF_000469605.1 Apis dorsata
AGGAGTAGTAAATAAAGAACGAATTGTTCCACGATTCTGAAATGGAAAAGACGCGTAAACGCATGTCATTTATCTGTTATTGTGTCATGTGTAAAAAACACTTTCTCTCTTAATTTAGTTTACTTTTTTTCGTTTAAAGCGAAAAAAAGCGAAAGGAAAAAAGATAGAAAAGATAAAAGAGGAGAAAAAAAAAAAAGAAGAAACTTACACATCTTCTTTCTCGCTGCAAACGAGAATTACCACTTGTTACATAAACTCGAACGTGGTCGATCGAAGAGGAAACGTGGAAAATATCCGAGGAGAAAAAAAACAACGATATTACGGATGGATTGAAGCCTCCCGAGGCGAACTTACTCGTGACACTGAAACTTGCACGACAAGTTCGAAAGTAGACAAGCTAGACAAATTAGAATGCAAAATGATCTGATAAGGGGGATATCACAAGAGAGGGGGGGACCGGTATCATTAGGATCTGTTTGTATTCGTCCCGCATTTTAAATAAGTTCTTACAAGGTGTATTTTACGTTACTCTCGATAAATATCTATATTTATTCGTTAGAGACTTTATAATTCATACGATTGTTATGCGATCAAAGTACAGATACAAAGTAATTTATGATTGTTATATTACATGTAAATAAATAGATACACTAGTATAATGGAGGATCGTTCTGTTTGCAAGGGAGCTTAATGTACAAATGCACGAGTTTGTTGAAATTAAATATCCGGTAAACAAGTACGTATTAATTATTAAGTTAATTATTAAGCGTGATAAATGACGTTTTATGACATGAGCTTTTGTTTTAATTATTTTGAAAATGTAAGATTCGAGAGTTTAAAATTATCTTCGTTCGTGCTTCGTTACTTTATACACACGAAGCATTATCTCTTTTCATTAGTTTAATGATATGTTTGAATTACGTTCTTTTTTTCTTTTTTTTTTT
>NW_006263454.1:1115539-1118504 GCF_000469605.1 Apis dorsata
TAATTCAACAAACAAAAATACGAACACGAACAACGAACGTTAATTAAATAATTNNNGAAGCAGCAGCCTATCAGATTTTTGTAAAATTAAAATTAACGAATTTTCCATGTGGAAAAAGATTTTAATATTGAGATAATTTATTTTCTTAATAATATTTTTCTGGAAACGAGATTAATTATCAATAATAGAGAAGCCAATAATTATATATTGAATTATACATGTTCACAAACTTTTGCTTAGTTTTTCTAAATTAATAACTTTGTTCAAACTTCTTTAAAATTTAAATTTTAAAAATTTATCAAACGAAATTTAATCCAATCTATTATATTAATTAATAACGAATATGAAAATTTCATTTTCGAAAATTCCTTTGAGAGAGACTTTTGCGAAATTGTATATCAATTTCACATTCCATTGTGAGCAACATAGAACAAGTTTGATAACTTAGAGTGAATTAATTTCACTAACAAATGCTTAATTTCAAAATGTAGTTCAATCAATTCTGCAAAGTTTCGCAATTGCGAAGATGCCAATGAATGGACGAGGATGGAGAAGTATGGTATACTCGCTTAACCCTCAGAATATGGTGAAACATGATAGATGACATACGGACAAAAGTGATCCGTGTCATCTAAACTTATCTACTTCTCATCTAATGGATTTAATAAATAAGTGACACTTTTGTGTTTAACAACTTTTATTTTAACCCCTAGAATCGACCCAGTTGCGCATGAATAGACGAGGGTGGTTGAAAACTATCCTTAAATAAATAACGAACAGGAAGATATATCTTCGTACGAAAGAATGGTAAAAGAAGGTTCTTTATTTTTAAAACTTACATTTTTCTGTATTTATTTTTTCATCTATTTCAGATGCGTTTTTGGCAACGCTGTGCTTAATTGTAATTCGTGAAGAAATTGCCTCCATTTTCTCGAAACCATCCATCCACCATAAAGTCCAGACTTGGTATTTGTGTGATCTTCATCTATTTCTGAAACTAATGGACACTTGAAACGCCAACATTTCAACTGTAACGAAGAGGTAAAGTCTACTAAATGAAGAAATGGTTTTGAGAAAAATGTTGATCTTCTCGTGAAAAGGATTAGAAAAACCAGGGTAACGTTGATGGAAATGTATTGCAGTAAGTGGTGATTATATAGAAAAATAAGTATGTGTAATTTTAAAAATAAAGATTAAAGGTTTCTTCTTATTATTGTTTCATAAAAATATTATATATTTCCGTTCATTTTTTATTCAAATGAATGCAAAACTCTCATCTACTATTTTATTACACATTAGAATATATTATATAATATTATTCCAAATAATTTGTCCAAATAAAAGATTTTTCATTAAAAAAAACTTGTTAATTACAATCAATAAATCAACGTATGAACGATTGAAATGAAACGTGAAATAAATAACGAATTTATATGGTTGGATATATATTAAATATACGAACAAAACCACTAAATGGCGCCATCTGTATCAAATGTGTCAACACGACTAAACTGTAATATCTGACCAACATCGATCAAAGTCTTATTTTTAAGTACACTTTCTCGTTTCTCTCCTCGATTTCTCTCGAGAAACGAGAACTTCAAACATCTTCTGACATTAATTTCCGAACTAACGAGTTATTTACAGTTTCCCGAGTATGATCATCCCTTAAACTCAGTGATCTTCCTTTTACAACAAAAGTTTCTAACAGAATTAGGGGGATTTCCGGAAGATTGACACGTGCAATCGTTAATTTTCCACAAGTTTCGAAACTATCCTATAATTGATTCGCGATTCGAAGGAATTAACGAGATCTTGGCCATCAGTTTCAAGATGGAGGCGATGAAAGAGTTAACAATAGTTATAACATAAATTGTCGATTAAATTCAAACGAAGATAAGAATCTTCGTTGGATATCAGATTCAGGCGAGCTCATTGCATTTCGAAATTATCGGATGGGGATAAATGATGGAAGGGTAAGTTTGAGATAATGGAGAAGTTGAAGTGATTAAAATTGATTACAAATAAGGGAGTTGAAAATTTAATTTTTTTATAGAAGTGAATCACTCGATTGTCTCCGCTCATTTTAATAACAAATCAATCGTGTATTGGTCACGTAATAAAGGAAAACGTGATCTCGATGACACGAAACGAATAATAATGCCACGATTGATTTTCTAGCTCGCTCGTAATTCTATCGTTAACTAACTTGGTAATTAACCTTTAATGGACAATTTTTTTGTTCCTATTCGGCTGAAATTTTAAATCTCGAGCGCAATTAATATCTACCAATTTACCGACTAACGGCGAGAATAAAAAATTCATGGGGTGGAAAATGATATTTAAGCCCTGAGGCTTTCTGTTTGCTTTTTAATTTCTGAATAATAAACGTGTTTGTTTCGATCGATTGTAATTGAAAACAAAAAAAAAACGAAGGGAAAACATGGTTTTTTAGATTTCTTTTTTTTTTTGTTTGGAGAGAAATAAAGAAAAAAGGCAAACTTTGTTAGAAAAGTTAGAGGTTCTTGAGCTAATAAAGGATTACACCTTCATTTAGATACGAAGAAAACTTTTTTCATTTAACTCGAACGACGTTTGACCTATTCCTTTCAACGAATCTATTTATTCCATTTTTTGTTCGATTTATTGAGAGTATTTAAATGAAGGAATATGAAGAAAAAGACAGAACAAAGTCTTTAATTTTAAAAGTCGATCTTTCACCAATTATTAATACTTATACTCTTAATAAGAAAAGCAAATTCTGAACGACACTTTTATATCGAAATTTATTCGATCTTGAAACAGAAAAATATAGAAGAATCACAGATTAAATTTTAACTTATATTTTTCAGTGCATATTCTTGTATCCTTCTTGTATCGAACGATTTTCAAATTATTATATAAATAAAAACTTCACGAAGATATAAAATTCTTACGTAACAATCATTCCAAAAAAAAAAAAAAA
>NW_006263454.1:1118846-1119873 GCF_000469605.1 Apis dorsata
CCGTGAAGACGATTTTGTATTCAACGCAAAAAGCTTTTGAATTCTATGCGGGATGCGAGTCACGTTGATAACATTTTTAATTAGCATTTAACCACATCGATGAAGAGAAAATTTCATTCGAAATTTTTGCAAACCCGACAATTTTATATAAATTCTTTTTTTATCCACAAGTTTGCATGAAATAATTGGTAGTTTGCAGTAGTTCGTTAACGATTGTAACGATTTCGTTTAATTAAATCGCGAGAGTTTTTTTTCTCACGGTCGCGAGAAAGTCAATTAATCATGCAGATAAGTCGCACAATATCAGGAAGGATGTGTGATAAACCTTTCAACCGAGGAAAATAAACGGAGAAGAATCGTGCAATCCTACTCTTTATCGCGAATACATCTTTAATATTAACCGAGATTTGGTCATGAAAACTGATTTAATCGAGGAAAATGATTGCAATTCAATTGTAAAAAAAAGAAAAAAAAATAATAATAAAGGGATGGAAATTATCGAGTGACGAGATGTTAAATTAACAACGTGATTAAAGTGAATAAAAAAAAAGAAATAAAAAAAATAGGAGAAAAATGCGCAATAAAGGAAACAAAAATTGTTTTATTTTAACCCTCTTATTTTAATATATCGATGGATAAATTGAAAATTGAAAATTGATCGTTACGACGAATGTTAAAGTTAAATTTTCCTCCTATTCTCTCCCGTTGATTCGTCTCAATTGATCCATTTTCACGTTGGAGATCCACCGATTGGATCATTTTGTTCTCGTCGGGGCGAGGCCATCAAGCTCTTAAGATCGTTTAGAGCTATTTCTTTCTACGAATCGAGAGTAATAGTAGTAGTAATAGTCAAAGTCGAGGCAAGAAATCGTAAAAATAATTTGCGAGAGAATTCGAACGAACGACATCATTATTCCAATACTATTATGATTTCCAAGAAGACTCGAGTTTGAAATATGAAGGACAAAGAAAAGAAGGACAAAAAAAAAAAAAAAAAATTAAGAAGAGATGAAACGTCGCGTCTGAG
>NW_006263454.1:1119947-1121453 GCF_000469605.1 Apis dorsata
AAAAAGATTTTAACATTCGCGAAAGGAACTATGATGGATGGTTGTCGTATACCGTATACGCTTCAAGATTTTGTTGTCCTATTACTTTTGGAGATTTAGGAAGGAATATATATATACAGATATTTTATCTGTCTCGAGAAATGAAATATTTTTGATATTACGATACATATTGAATTATTTCGAAACGTTGAAAAATATATGCCATGATTTATCTTCGAAATACAAAGTTTATATTTTCTAAATAAGAGAGATCGAGTTTCATATCTATACGATTACGATTTTTCTTTTTCTTCTTCTTCTTTATTTTTTTTTTTTTTTTTCTATAATTTACTTCAAACTTTATAATTTTCTCATCTCACTTTGACATGAAAATTATTTATTTCATTTGGAATATTCCAATATGTTTTTTCCCCTATAAACTACAACCCAAAACAAATTTTCCAATATCTCATTTCGTATTCTTCAATCGTTGCTTTAAAAATATTTATCGAGTTCAATTACAAAGTAAAATAAGAGCAAAGTGAAAAAATCGCTGGTGAATTTTTTTCCGTCGAAAAAAATTGAATTTAAAATTTTTTATTTTATCTGAATTTCACAAGAGGATAAAATTCGCCCCATTCCTCCATTCCCAAAAAAAAATCTCTAAGTATTTGCAAAATTATTCCATCTTCTAACATCCCTCTCTTTCATCAATCAATTTCCAATTGCTCGAATCAATAGGATGGAATTGCATGCATCATCAAAATGCACTAAACAAGATCATGGAGCCGCTATTGAAGTAGAAGCATGTTGTATCGGGCAACATATCTCTTTATTGCGTGTTGCTAATTGCAAGCGTGGATGCTGATCGTCGTGGAACACCGTGGTATCGCGCAGACTCCTTCTTGAAGCGAGACAGGGAGAGCAAAGGATCCTTGTGAATTTTCACCAGTAACCCCGTGACCACCAACCCGTTTTCAACGTGTATCATTTTGCCCGCTCCTGTTGTTAACCCTCTTCGTGGTTAGTAATCGTTTTTTTCTAACCTGTTGCCACAAAGAAACACGATCCACGTAGCAGGGTGTCGAATCGATTGGAAATCGTTCCAGTGTTGTATTCGAACGAATAAAAAAAAATTTTATTTGAAAAACTTTCGATCGACTCGTTCCAACAATCTATTGAAAGAATTCATCATGTATATTTGTAAATAGTGGGAAAAAATTTTATTGCAATTTTTTATTTGTTTGATTTGGACGATCTTAAAATTGGTCATTTGGTTCTTTGTGATGATGATGGATTAATCGTAAAAGCTTTTAAGGGGTTCGTTCTAAAAATCTTCTGAAGGATTTACGATATATACAAGAGTAAAAACAATTTTTTATTATTATTTTAATTTTTAAAATTTTTGTTTTTCATGGCGTGATGGATTGATCGTAGAAGCTTTCGATGTTTCTAAAAATAAAAAAAAAAANNNNTTCAATTTTTTATGATGTAAATCGTAGAAAAGAATTTTAACAATTTTTAATT
>NW_006263454.1:1121568-1148329 GCF_000469605.1 Apis dorsata
AATTCAAAATCGTTTTTATCTCGTTTCAATGAATATTATTTGCCGAGTTGAACGAGAGTAAAATTTTAGGGAAATTTCAACGAACGATCAGTTAATCTTCTGAGTTCTTGAATTATACAGAGTGTCCTTTTTTTTCCATTTTTTTCTTCGTCTTCTTTCCCTACATCAAAGAAACCTGTTGCACGGCGAGACGTAACGAGAGAAATTCACAGGGAAGAAATGGGAAAAAAGGGAGACGTTTTCCGCGACAATTTCGCAGTTTCCGTTTAATATCATACTGTGTGTGAAACGTCAAACACGATATATATCCATAAAATAAGGAGATCTTCGATACATGTTTCAACAAGTGAATCGAACCTCATTGTGATACAAAAGTGTGTACTTCAGGGTAAGTACGAATTATACGGAGTTTAACCTCATATTTCCATTAATTGCATTGCTCTTTCATATAAAATTATTGAATTGATATAAAAATGATATCAAATCTTTTATAATCTGATTAAATTTTATTCATCGATCATATTAAAGAAGAAGGAATTTTCTCGTTTATAATATACGTATTTGACGATATATATCAACAAGGTATATATAAAAACAATTATCCTGTTATATGATTGTCAGAATATTCGCGTGATGATCGATATCAGATTCAAAGAGAGGATTGTTCTATAAAAACATATTTTGTATTTGAGAAAGATGAAAATAAGAGAACAACTTGTGTACATATTGTGTATACACGTTATGTGTGCGTGGTGTATGATAATTCTTTTTATTGAAAGTGATTGAAAATAAAAATACAAAAGAGGAAAATATTCTAGAAATTTTTAAAATTGATAAAGACAATTTTTTTAACAAAAACTTAAAGAAAATTTTAACATTTCAAGTTGTAAAAGTAGAGAAGTTTACAAATGCAAATTTCAATGATACAATCACATAAAGAAATAATTTAGCAAGTTTAATTAAAAAATTGCTTTTCTGTAAAAATTAGAAAATTATGTATTTTTTTTTTTGTAATTTTTCTTGTGTGAACTTTATTATTGTAATTATGATTATTGTATTTAACTGAATGAGTAAAAGAAGAATATTTATAACATTAAATAATTTTATGTAGTAACACTATCATTTCTGAAGAAAATTACTCGATATTGGAGAATTATTTGATAATGGTTTAAACTCGTTATATTCTGAGAGTACAATTATAGAAGGAACATGGTAAATACTTGTACATACATGATATGCACGTGAAATTAATAAAGGTACAACACACATTGGTAAATAAATGGAAATCAATCAATAGATACATGGATAATGCAGAATTTAAAATGACAAAAATGCCTATATAATCAAAAAATTAGATTTTTAATATTTTCATTCATTAGCATGAATTTTTATTTATTTTTGAATTGTCTACACAATTTTTTAATGAATAAATTATCTTCGTGTTTGAACAATTTTTTAAAATTTAATAATATCTTTACAAATCATATTTTTACCTTTACTATAACTGCATTTATTTATTTTTTAGTTACGTACAAATTACACATTACAATACAACAAAAGCACTTTTGATATTTTAAAAAATTGTTTTTTCTATAAAATAGATTTTCACCACAAATATTTTTTCTTTTAGAAAAACAAATCGTGCATATTTAAAAAAAAAAAAGGAAAAAGAGGAAAATATATACGATTAAAAAAAAATACTTTTATATCAGACGATATTTGATACGTGTTAATTTAACATAAATAATATGCGACAATGTAATTCGATAATATTTTCCATTTTAAAAAATGGAATTATATTTCAAATTATTGGTGATTATATGTATGATAAAATTCGATTCAAAGTAATCTCGAATAGAAAATCATAGGCACAATAACAACCGTTCATTATTACATCTTCCGCCATCATAATTCATCACAGTTGTCAAAATGGAATATTGATCTTTTCGTTAATGCAAATTCTCTAATAACGCAATTACACGAGATTGATTGTTCTTAATATAATAGATCAACCTTTGCAGTACAAGATAACGAGCTTATTTGTTCGAAAATAAAATCTCTAAGGTTGTCCGTTTAATTTAAGAACCGGAAAGGAGAAAGATAAATCGATTCCATCGATATCCATTAATGCCGACCCTCGACACCAGCCTTAGTTTCGAAGATAATAACTTTATTTTCCTTCCTTAATATGATCCCTTTCGAGTGCGCTTATTGTTTTCGTTATATAAAAATTTCGATTAGTCGATGATGGTAACAGAGCAAATATTTACTTTAACATTATGGAAATTTTAAAATATTTACTCTCTTGCTTTTTCTTTTCATTATGAAAGTATTTTATTTTATTTTATATTTAATAATATAGAATAAAAATTTTATATTTTATTTAAATAAATCAATTAAAATATTTAACACGATTTAACATATACATTAACATGTATGTATTGTATTAATATTTTATGCAATTTATACGGGTATTGTATATTGTATTATAAACATAATAGTCGTTTTATGATCTTAACAGATTTATTCTTTATCAATCCTTCGATTGAATTGGATATGTTATCGAATATTATACGTTAAATTTTATTTTAATGTAAATATTTATATATTTTCAATACTAAATAATATATATATTGTTTTCTATGAAGAAGAAAAATAGCTAAATTCTGTGCATTCTTCTTTTCCTTTGTGTGATCACATAATAAAATATCAAATCGAATTTTTTTCAATGCATATTCTATTTAATTTTTCTAGAGATAGATGAATTATAAATAAAACATTGAAAGATAAGAGAAGAAAACACTTATCATAAATTATTCTAATTGATTGAACTATATGATTATACTATGTATAAATCATTAGATATTATTAATCATTATTCAATACCATGGAAAATAGATGAATGAGAATCCATTATGTTTTCATTTAACATTGTACCATGTTAATAAATCATTCGTAATTGAACAATGAAATTTCTTTCCATTAGCTTTTATCTATCATATTTCTTCGTGCATTTTAATTATCGTTATTAATTGATCACATTAATTGGAAATTTCGCGATTTTTCTTTGTTTTGTTGAGAATATTTTGAAAAGAGAATTAATATCACTGTCGCAAATATTTTGAATCTATTTGATCCAACTTTTTTTTTATTAAAAAATTAAAGAGAAATGTTAAAAGATGAGAAATATGCGTTGACGATTATTATGCAGATTTATGCGGATCGACATATATTCTGATTTGTAGGTATGTGGACATCATAAAATAATATATATAATATTATTGAATAATTTAATTTGAAATCTTTAAATAATTAATAATTTATACTATGGGAATGTTTAAATAAACAAATTCGAAAATATCAAAATCCAAAAATAGAAGATATTTATAAGAATTTTTACAAATTGAGTAGAAAATAATAACAGAATGTCAAGCGGTTATAAGAGCATAACTGTGAATTAATGAGAAGAAAATTGAATTATCTTTCATTACCAGTGAGGTAATAAATTCAATACAAAATAAAATAAAAATCATATTAAAATATCACGTAAATGTAATAATGGTATTAAATTTTATTTGAATATATTGTGTTTGAAACCATCCATTACCAGTCATAATAAAAAATTACTTTTATTCAAACTTCATTTGTTATTTTTCTCAGGTTTGCTTTGTATACGAGGTGAAAACAATATGTTATTCCAGGAGAATAAAATCTCTTGTTCAAATCTAAGCAACATAAATGGATGCCGACTTCAAAGAGACATCTCCATTTTGGAGATATTATTGTTTCACGAGAACAGAAATTCAATGGATTTTCCTTGTAGTGCATGGACTCGTCTTTGAATCAAATATATTTTACATTTCGTGAGAAATTTGGCATCGTTTTTATAAGAGATTTTGAAAAACATGATATTTCACACCTTGCTCTTCATCCTTTCAGATTAACAATGGAAAACATCTTTTCAAAGCTTCCGAAATAACTTTCAAAGCTTTTTCTTTAAAATAAAGTTATGCGTTCTCGAAATCAGATTTATCGATTCCATCTCCTTTACGCAGCAAGTTTCACGCCGGCTATGAATTCTGTATTCCTTTTAACGCGATCGATTGTTTGCCTTGCTCTTCTAAAAATTCCCATCAAATTCTATCTAGACTCTTTTTTATGAGAAATATATTATGCGAAGTAGAGACACGATCTCATTGATCGAAAAGATAGAAAATAATAGTTGCATAAACTTTTTATTTGTTTAATTTGTTTAATGATGGCCATGAAAGTTTTATTACAAATTCTCAATGCTGCGAGTGAGATAATTCTTTCATGAGAATGCGGAAGGATGGTAACACGAGATATCTGGAAATAAAAAAAAAAAAAAAAGAGGAAACTCAAAAAAGAATCTAAAACTTTTAATTTAAACGCAATTGATATGGAATAAAATTATTCATATATGCGTTTATTAAGATGTCAATAATAGGAAATATGGAAATGTCCACTGTCTATGAAGATGAGGTGAGTGTGAAAAATGGACGTACTATAATGACAATAAAGCTACGTATAAGAAAACGTGCGGAAAGAATGGAATGAAATAACTGATAACAAGCCTGTTAATACGAAATTAATTATAATTATTAACCTAAATCTGATCTAAAAACTTATAATCTTTTTTCTTAATCGTTGAGGCCAAAATGGATTTATATTCATCATCATATTTCTTTCACAAAACATTGTTAACATTCAATAAAAAATCAAGAAACTTTTCTTTTTCAATCGGAAAAGTATCGAGTATCGTTTGAATTACGTTACAGTATCTTGATGAATCAAAGTAGCGCGAAAGAATTTCTTCCCTACTTTATATGAAACGAGGAAAAATAGAAATAATGAAAGAATTTTATCAAGAATCAGTGAGTGTCGAGCGGCACGATTTGTGAAAGAAATTTTCACATTTTCTGTTTGCATAAGCACGCAGTGTTCAAATAATATACGCTGCCACCATTCAAAATGGCGTAAAGAAATATCATGAATACGGAGTCAATAGCGAAGAATTCACGGAACAAGAAAGAAATTATCATGGAATGCGAGTGGTATGCCCGTTTTACCCATCGATGCACAGTTGAAACTAGCTTTATTTCAAGTTTTCCATGATGGATCGATAGAACGAGTCGAGTGTTCCTCTTACAATACGACGTACGGCCATCTTTCATATTCATTGTTCGCATTTTGGACGGAGTTAAATCTCTCAAATTTTTCATCATCCCTCCGATGAAAATCGAGAAACGACAGTTTTCGACAACAATATCATTTTATCGTTTGCTTCCTCGATATTTCATATTCTTGCCCACCCTTTGATACGTGTGTCTTTCAAGGTGGAAATCACACGTATTCTTGTTCTTTGAAATTCTATAGCAGTGTTTTGTCGTTTATTCTCTTCCACCTGCAAATACCGTGAAAATAATTTGCAAGCCTTTTTCTTCAGATTTTACACAACTAATAGTGGAATATTGAAATAGAACAAAAAAAAAAAAATAGTGGAATATTGAAATAAATAAATGGTAAAATACTTCGTTTTCCAGTTGGAAATTACGTATATATTTTTGTTCTTTGAGATCCTATAGCTACTGTTTTATCACAATTCTCTTCTACTTGTAAATAACGTGTAAATAATTTATCAATCTTTTCTTAATTTATCAATCTTTCTTTATAATCAATAACTGAAATAGAATAAAAATAAATACGAGAGAATATTCAAATAAAGTAAAAAAATCCTGAAAGAAATGAGATTTTTTTTTATAGAAAGAAAAAGATTAAAAATATCTTATCTTAAAACAATATGGGATCATTAATAGTTGTTGCCAATTTCTCGAAGGAAGTTCTCGAAGATTGTGTACAAAGTTTCA
Organism: Apis dorsata; assembly: GCF_000469605.1. NCBI lineage: Eukaryota > Metazoa > Arthropoda > Insecta > Hymenoptera > Apidae > Apis > Apis dorsata. The sequence continues at coordinate 1,127,457 of NW_006263454.1, forward strand.
AAATTTGAGTTTGCTTCTCTGCAGAGCAGATAGGGATCCGATCGATGATGGATGATAATGAGGAATAGTTTGACATCTCTCTGAAACAGAGCCGTGATAATTAGAAAGATCTCATTATCATAGAATATCATTTGTCCCATTTTGAAAATGTTGTTCGCGCAATTATGTTATTGCGGGAGAAAATTTATTCGTTTCAATTTGGCAAACAATATGTTCATTTTACGTCACACATATTTCACATATATCTGAATACATTCCTCGCGCTTTTAGAATCATCGTGCATTCGAATAGACAGTTCTGCATATTTTAAATTTTCCGATCGAAGAAATTTTTCATCGAAATCATTCTTCTGCAAAAAAAAAAAAAAAAGAATTATTTCAAATAAATCACGTTCTTTTTTTTTTTACTATAATCATTGTTTGTCATCATTCGATCGCATCCTCGTACGAATAATTTCTTAATTTCGTGTGGAAAATGATAAAAATCTCGGGTCAATTTCCAAAAAATTCTTTCCACCGAAATACATCTATTGGATAAATTGATAAATCTTTGTGTGTTTTTCTTATAATGATCAATATATATATATATCTTTAATTGATTAGAAAGAAGACGCTCATTTTCACTTTCATCGAAATTTTCGTTCGTCGAGTTTTATCGAGTTTCAACGAGATTGGAATAAAATTAAAAGTCGGATGCTTTGAAGGGAACTTCCAAGACAAGAACTTTTCGTGTGATAAAGAAAAAAAAAATATATCTGTTACGAGCAGTGCTTTTCAAATATTATCCTTCGATTTTCCAGCAATTGTTCATATTCTAAATTATAAACGTACGCTGTTTCGCATGGCGTGAAATCGAGACTCGAATTATTTGACAAAGAGAAAGTTTCAATTGTCGGACAATGGTGGTTCTATTATTTTCAATTAAAGCCTGGGCGAAAAAGAAAAAAGATCCTGGATCAAATAAAAGGAGTAATAATATCCACGCTTTTTAAAATAATTTAAAACTTTATTTTTATTAATTTTCCATCCCTTTGATATAATAATAATTCGTCCAATTTAAGTTTCGCTAAACTCGGCCATAATAATAATAATAATAATCTTGTTCCTATATAATAATCAAGTTTCTCGTAAGTAGCGTTAAACACTAGTCGTGTTTGCCGAATAACAACTTGTAATTTTGCACACGTATAGATTATGATCTTGTAACTAAAGCAACGATATAACTTGCATTGTGTCTAACTAAAATAATCCAAGCAAACGCAATGGAAAGCACAGTATTTGGAAATTCAGTATTCAGTGGAATTAGATATAGAGTATATGATTATTCATTCATGAATCGTGAAAAGGAATTCAGAGGTATAGATCGTTAGACGATTGTTACAATGAAGTTACAATGATGAAAGTTGATCAGTATCAGGATGCAATCACGACGATTCTATGTGTTCAACCAGTGAGAAGCGAATATTCCATGTGTATTTGGCAATGTGTTAACGAGTTCGTTGTCTATATTGATTAAACTATATTGATTAAACAGTGGTGATAATCTTTGAGGCAATATCGATATATCGTATCGGCAATATCGTAAAAGTAATTGAGATATGCTATCCATCATGTTGATCAATTCGGATTGATAAAACTTGTGAAATGTATGAATATCTTGAAAAATGGAAGAAAATTGTAAGAAAATAAAGGAGAAGAAGAATCTTGTTTGAAAAAATCTTTTTGTTAATTAGAAATATTGAAAATCAAATTTATCTGTGTCTAATTAATTAATAAATAATTGTTGCTGAATTAATTAATTGGCTAATTTTATTAACTTTCGTAAAAAGTTCACGAACTTTTTAACATAGTTGCAATCTAAAAAAGAGATTCTGAAAGAATTCTATAGGAGTAAATGAATAATGAGAAAATTACCAAGTTCCAACGATGACCTACATTAGGATTTCTTTTTTTATTTTTTTGAAATCTTAAAAAAGAGAATAAGATCGATCTTAAGAAGAGATTGAATCAAAAATATTGTACGTCACGTAAACATTGAAACGAATAGTTAAAAATATGCTGCTTAAAACATATTTTAATGTAAAATAAATTGAAAAATTAAAATATTTCTTTCTAATTTTTTTTTACTTCTGTTATTATATTTAATTTTTATATAATTTTTCATTTTTATAACTTTTTATTCATTTTAGGTTGCAAATTTTTAATGAGTGCTTCAAGCTTTAAAAAAGTTTACGTAAATTGGAACATAACTATATGTGATTCGTCATTGAAATTCTTAACTGAATTTCACGAAGCATTCCACTTCCTTGTGGGCGTAAATACCTCCTTTTGGAATTGGAAGAAATTTCACGAAAGTGGAAAAAATTGAATAATTTCGTGGAAAATTTACCAATTTCGCATTATTTATTCCATTCTTATTTACGATAAAAAATAATATTTTTCGAGAGGAGGAGAAATTATTTGATTTTACTAAACACAATACAATTTAAAAATTGTTTCACAAATTGTGTATAAATTTCGTAAATAATAATAAAAATTATAAATAAATATTTTCATCAGAAACGATGATTAATTATAAGAAATAATATTTCGTTTTTCATAAATTAAGTTTCTTTGTTTTTTAAAAGAAGAGTCATTTAGAGTGGTCTTGTGCAATATTCTTCGTTATTATTTTCAATTATTTTATTAGAGAAAACATTAAATTTACCGACATATTCAAATACATTTTACAAGAAGTTAATAGAAATCAAAGGAAACGTTATTGATAACTCTAATGACGTAAATTAAATTAATTTTCAACTTCAGTTTCAAAGGTATAAGGTTATAATTCGTTATGCACAAACTGTCTTATGATTCGCAACTAATGAACTATAATATAAAATTGCAAAGAAACGTAATACTGTGTAATTAGTGACTATAAATTGATATAGAGAAAGGAAAAGAATATATGAAAAAGTAAAAAGAAGCAATAATTAAGATCTATTTTCGCAATTTTTTTTTATGTATCTACTAAGCTTCTTTAAAACTCTGCAATTACTTAATGAAATTAAAACAAATTCTGAATTGTCTACTTTGCAATATTAATCTTACTAAAATGAAAAACAATGGCAAACAATTGAAAGCAATCACGAGTGCTATCTTTTAACTTTATTTAAAAAAAAAAATAAAATTTAGGTTTTACCACAATCGATTTTAATAAAATAACGTTTTAATATTTATCTGTAGACAAACGATTTTATCGATACAAGTATGATGCAAGTTTCACAAGTTACCATATTTATATATGTATATATACTTCGTTAAAAACCTACATAGTATTATCAATCGTTAAATTTTCGAATAATTAATTTTAAAAATTATAATTACATATAATAGTAAATACAAAGTATTCTAAAAATGTAGGAATACCGATTAACTGGAAATTTCTGAGCTAATTTCAAAAAACATTTTCCTTTGTAGAAACTTTTGTTATAACTTTGTTAATGAATTATTAACAAACTAACCAATTATGAAGCGCATAAACTAAAGAACATAAGAAATTGGATACATGATAAAGAAGGGGAGGAGAAGAAATTGATGGAAGTAAAGAATCTTACAGAAATATTCTATACGAATAATAATTAATTTATTCATTATTCCTAATTAATTTTCCATATAATTAATTTTTCATTCTGATTATTCCTATAAGATGTAATTCGATATAATTTTTTTTCCATAAAATAATATTTATTATATTCAACAAACACATGTTGGATTTGTTCAGACTTGATCGGTGAGTTATACCCAACACTACTGTCTCTGTTTTTGTTAATTACTCGTTAATAAAGGTATAACGAAAATTTTTGCAAGGGAAAAAATTTTGCTTGAAATTATCTCAGGCATCTTCAGTTAATCAGTTCTCTCACATTTTTTGAATATTCTATGATTATATATGATAAGATTCGCTATCGTATTATCACTCTATTATCATTCAAATCTTTAAATAATTTATTAATAATTTATTTTATTTATTGGCGTCATTCGTGTAAGCAGTATAAGCTGATATATTCAAATATAAATAAAATAAAAAAATGTATCTACATTATTAAATAATATTAAATAAAATAAAAAATACTTACATTTTATCGATGTGGACTGAAAATTAAATTTGTCTAATTGTAATGTTATTAGAGAAACAGTTGGTGGAAAACTCTGTTGCGAATTGAATTTCTCTGAATTAAACAAAATTAAATTAAACAAAAGAGAAGAAGGAATATAATAAAATTAAAATAATAATATTGAATTTCGAGGTCGAAATAATTATTCAAAAGGATTAAATATCGATTAATCCTCTCGCATTGATTTTATAATCCATTTATAAAAACTTTCCCTTTATATATGTATATCTTATATGATATTATATTTTAATTAAATGAATTGAAATTTAAATATTAAAAGAGAAAGGATTCTTTCGAAATTAATATGAAAAGAATATTATATATTTTTTAGCATAAATTTAACATTTTTTTTTAATTTATACCAGAAAAATCTAATTTACTAGTAAATTAAAAAATAAACCATTGTGTTAAGTTTAAAATATATACAGTATTACAGTGCCAAAAATATATTATCTCACCATTTGTAGAATAATTTCATAAGATATTCAGCATAAAGACTATTAAATTCGTTATCGCTTTATGGATATTAAAAATGCACAAAAATCAATAAAAAAGATAAAGAAAATTTAAAGCGATCACACGAATGATGACGTTATACAATATATCCTAAAAATAAAATACTAGTTAATTGGGGATTCTTGAGGTAATTTTAAACAATATTTTTCTTTATAAAAAACTTTCGTTACGTACGGTTTTATTAACGAGAGTTATTAATAAACACTGGTCAATCAAGAAATGTGTAGACTAATCAAGCCATAGTGTTGGTTACGTGTCGATGACACGATGACAAAGTACAAATAAATCCAAACATGTTGAAGAAAATCTATTGAATACGATAAATATTTTTTTATCAAATTATATCGAATTATATTTTATTGCAATTAAAATTATTACCTTTCTCTTTATCATCCTCTTCTTTTTCTCCTTCTTTATCAATTATTTAATTTCTTCTTTTCATCATCTTTATCATTATTTTTTTCTCCAAATATGTACTAATTTATCTTTAATTTAATTTGTTAGAAATATTTTATATTCTTTTGTTTTTATAACACAATTGTTATTATTTATCTTAAATTACGAATAAATTCGTAATTGTTAACTCGTTAACAAAACCATAGCGAAAATTTCTACAAAGGAAAATGTTGCTTGAAATTATCTCAAGAATCTTGAGTTGAACGCTGTTCCCATTTTTAGCATATTTTATATAAAATAAGGAACGAAAACATTGATGCCAATTACTATGCATACGTATTACATTGTAATCGAGATTTTTAATTTCTATTAATTTAAAAATGAATGAATTCATTTATATTATATTATGTACGAAAATGAATTTATATTAAGAAAATAAAGATAAAATACTGTCTATGTATAATAATAATAATTTTAAATAATTTCATGATAAGTTGAAAGTATCATTATAAATTCTAAATTTTTTATTTTTACTAATGTTATTATACTTAAGCAATTTTCGTTTATAATATTATCAATATTGGATATCAATTCTGTTTTAAATTTTATTATTACAAGTTCGTAAATTTTCAATTTACGCTGCAATGCTAATAAAATTGATATCATTATAAATTGACATTAAGGAATACTTCGTTAACATAATGTCAGAGAACATGCTAAAGATCTTGTAGGAGAGTTAATCAAGAATCAATTAAGTTACGAAGCAATGAAGAGGTAATCTATTGAAGACTGAGGAAGCTTGCATAGAGAATTAATAAAACGAACGTTGTACATGTGTTGAAAGTTTGCAAAAGCAAGTTAATACGTTTACATTTCAGTTATTTGAGAGAAAAATAAATAATAGTGATCTTTTCTTTTTTTTTTTTTTTGGAAATCATTTCATTAGATGAATTTATTAAATTTATTTTAAAAATATATAGTACGAAAAGCAAATTTATTTGATATGGAATTAATTTTCATTTTAAATTAATAATCTAATATAAAATATATTTTAAATACAATGCAGAAATATATGTGAAATATAAATGGAATTTCATAAGATAAAATAAATATCATGGACTTATCGAATATATTATTTTATGGGTAATTTAATTAAGAATAAATAAATTTACCCTATTTTTATATTTTCTTCGTTTGAAAGCTTTAAATATTTTCTTCGTTTGAAAGCTGAATATTTTTACGAAATTATTCATAAATAATTTTTGGGGGAATAAAATAAAAAGAAAAATGGATTAAATCTAGTGACATTTTAACTTTTATCATGAAAAATTCATCTTTTTTTTTCTTTATTTGCTTGTAAAACTCTTTCGTTCTGATTAAATTCATCGTTTTGAACTTGGATTACTTTTTCAATTTCAAAAGTTTTTTTCAATCATGAAAACTTCCATCCGATTCCTTCCAATTTTATTCCAATTTATTATTTGTATGCTGTAATATTTTGAAATCTTTTAAGGATATTAATTAAATAAATTCGACGTTAATTAATCCCATATGTAACATTATGTATCTGTACCTTTTTACCTCTCTCGCGTATATTTTCCAATTTTATCGATGAAACACGTTGCATTTTTAACGCGACACTGAAATTTTCCGCACATTGCCATGTAACTTGTTTATGTATGTAATCTCTTCATAAGCTTTTATCATCTGCAAATTTATCACAACATTTAAGAAAGGAACGGATAAAAAAATGAAGAGATACAAAGATATCATTGTTGTTGCTACTTAATAAAATAACTCGTGCTTGGAAAACATTATTAATGCAGGATGTGCATTATCGTTTCCACTCTGTTTCTTGCTTATATTTCGTTACGAAAATATGACTCGAATTCTCTTCTCTACCCTTATCGTTACACCATCAATTTTTCTATTAAATTTAAAACCAAATTATTTTAAAATTTAAAGTTGATCAAGATTTACATCTGGCCGGATCTTCTTCCTCTAAAAATCCAATAAATTAAACGAATTAAAATTCGATACTTAAAAAATTTATCACACGTTTCTTCGTGTATTAGTATCCTTATTTTTATAAAAGATTACCTTTCCATCAAATCCTTGATATCACAAATAAAATTTATTGATAATGAAAATCCCTATTATCAATATCTAGTCAATTCATTCATCGTTATTTTAAAAAAATTTCGCACGTATCGCTTTTATAGATTTCACCTTCTGTTACCAATTTTACTACAATCCCTCTCACAAGAAAAAAATCACGAGCATTCTCCCTCTATGCGATTGATCGAACGCAAATAATCTTTTCCAGGTCCACTCCTGTTGAGGAAGGAAGCACAAGCATAAGGAATTTTGAAGAAATCGAAAGAGCGGAGAATCGGTACTTACATCTCTTCTCGAGGTCGAAATTCTAAAACTTCTCCCGTTTCAACAGGAGAATATATGTATCGAGGTACAAAGAAGGTGATCTTGAAGAAATCGCGCGAGGGAGAGACACGTCCATAGATGGAATCGATCCCCGGTTGCCGAAACGTCGTTCCATGTAAGAGCTTCAATCCGTCAAGATCCGTGGATCTTGTCCCGTGGGATTATCCCTCGTGGAAGGACGGCCATTGAAATCGTAAATGGTAGCACGGGTTAAGAAAAAAAGCAGGCACGGCGCGTGAAGATTCCAAGATTGTAAAATATATATATATTTTTAAAGGAGAAGGGGAGGAGGAGGAGAGGAAAATCGAGCAAAAAGATAAGGAATGACCTTCTGAATCGTAGCCAGGATAGAAGAGGATAAAAAGTAAATCCCTAGTGAAACTTTTTAAGAGAGAGGGCCATATCTCGAAGAGGGTTGAAAGTGATCTTCCAGAACAATGTTTGAAGTATGTTGAAATGGAAATAATAGTCGATGAATCGGTTGGAGTGGTCTGTACGTGAAACGAATCTGGAAAAAGAAACGGGGAGTGAATCAGGAGGAAATATGTATATATATATATATAAAATTATAGAAGAAATTACCTCGAGAAGTGAATTTCTCGGTTTAAGGATAGATTAAACGCAAGTTACGAATTGCACAAGATTTTGTAAGACGGTAATGGCTCTCCGGAATTTAACAAGATTAACGGAGGAATGTAGACCAAGGGATTAAACAGAAGGGAGAAAAACGTGGGGAACGATCTTGGGATAACTTGCATTTCATCTCCATTGAACGTCTTTCGCTGAGGTTCAGCAGTTTCGAGGAGTCGATTTGATTCGAATGGAATGTGAAGCAGCATCGATTGATGGCCGTTTCTCGCTCTCTGGGAAACGAAAAAGTGGAAAAGTGAAGCGAGATATAATGATAACTGGAAAAGATGAGAGAGATGGAAGCTTGGACGACGTGACTCGCATCTCCATCCTAATGCATCTCCGATGGATCGCAAATCGGATACGTTGTAGCAGTGAAGTTCTCGCGTGATGAATAACGATGCCTAAACGGAGTGATTCGTCACGAAAGCATCGTAAACCACACCCTTAACGAGGATAATAAAAGCGTTGCTGTAGATAGGGTGATAGAGAATTTTTTTATCTGCCCGATGTCGAGGCCAGTATCGAGAACGGAACAGTTACCGTCGTTCGATACAACATTGTCACGTTCCATCGACAACTTGGAGGTGATTTAGAAAAGTACTCACAAACGACGATGATCGTTTGTTAAATGATCCTCCTCCTCTTCCTCCACCAGTGGTTTATTTTCTTTAAATAATAAAGAGATATCAATTTACCAAAACCCGTTCTCCGCTTTGACTGTGATCAACATGTCAAAGATTAACACACTCGATATTTCGATATTCGCGAAGAGTAAGAATCAGGGGAGGAAGAAATGGAGCGGATAGAAGAGAAATAGGAAAAAAAAGAGAAAAAAGAATCCAGCAAGGATGCGGCCATCCCTCGAGATGCGATGCCTCGCCACGTACACTACGAGGATACCCGGCACTTGAACGCGACCCTTCTACACCTGAGCCATCTGATTCGTCGTATATCAACCATGAATCGATTGAACGCTAGCTTCTGGAACAGTTTGAACATCACGGACGAGGATATAGATTACGTGAACAAGTTCATGGATAATCTATCGATTTCGTGCAACGACAATTGCGAGCAACAGACCGATTGCTACTGCAACGGGACGGTTCGAGATCTGGCGATCGAGTACAAGAATTATCACGGTTACGTTGCGTTGATGGTGTGCTTGTTCGGTACGTTGGCCAACATGCTCAACATAATCGTGTTAACGAGGAAAGACATGGTCGCAACTCCCATAAACCGAATTCTCACGGGTCTCGCGACCGCCGACATGCTCGTCATGCTGGAATACATACCGTTCGCTATTTACATGTACATCGTGCTCCCAAAGAGGCAGATATTTCCTTACGGGTGGGCGGTGTTCGTCCTCTTCCACATGCATTTCACGCAATTGCTCCATACCATCAGCATCGCCATCACGCTCACCCTCGCTGTTTGGAGGTACATCGCTATCAGGTGAGTGGTAGAGCTTCGTACCGCGGATCATTCGTCTTTATTGGCGGTAACGAATTTCGAATCACGATCAGTGATGGTCGATCTTCCGTTTCGATCGGTGGATGCTTTAACCGAGGGTCCGATTACTTCGTTCCATACGTGATACAGAATTCAATGGCGTTCCCTTTTCAATACGAGATTCAATGAATTTGTAGGTCGGTTGTTGAATCACGGACATCTGTAATTTCACGTTTCTTTGTCTACGGTTGTCGTAATTGATTGGCCAATTAATTTAATGCCGCCTTTGAAGTTGCATTTAATCTAGATCGATCGTTCGTTACAATTATCTCGTAAATATCTGATAAATATATATTTTCAGTAGGATGGAAAATTAAGCGTTTCGTGTGAATTGTAAGTTGTGATAAAAGTTGTGAATAATATGGGATAATAATTCTGTTTAAATTTTGTTGAAGATCTTCGTGATTGATTGAACTTTAACTTTAATTACGGAGCAATTGCATTGAAGAGAAATGGTGAAAATTTTTATGATTTGACGAAATTAGGGACTGCGATTTTCTGTATTTTGAATTTTACGTTTCGAGAAGAATTTGTATCTGAAAAAGATAAAAATTTTAGAATGGAAAGAAGTAATTTAAAATTACTTTGTCGTGCGAAAAATTTTTTTGACAACATTGAGAAAATGTGCGCGAGTTAAATTGCAAAAATAAAAAAGAAAAAGGGAAGACAAAACTGGGATACATTGAGTGAAAATATTGTAAACGAAATATCGGTTTTCAATACGCTGACTTTTTGCATTTCGACATCGCGATTCTACATTTTTTTTTATTATTATCGTATTAAAATAAAAATATTAAAATTACATTTATTTAATCCAACTATGTTCCATCACAAGTTTAGATTGCAAGATTCTTTTCTGAAATTATAAAATTCACAATTTTCTCTCCTCGACTCGATTTAATATTTAAGATTTATTTCTATCAATTTTCACGAATTTATGAGATATTTTGTATTAAGTTTCACCATTTGCGAGCCTCCTGTATCAAATTACATAAATCCACCAGTTCCACGACTTAAAATAATCCTGATGACACCCTCGAGATCGAAATCTCTATCTCTTATTGGGCCGTAAAAAACTTTTTTTACAGACAGAATCACCACTTTCGTGACATTTTTATTATTCATTCTATGTATTTAACTCTCGAAATATATTCGTAAATGTTAAGCAATTGTTCAAAGTTAATAAATATTTAGCCAATAATAAATTTCGAGGTAATTCAAGTTCTGCAGTTAATTACTACGGTTAATCAATTTTATAGAGCGTGTTTCATTACGAGGACACTGCTTCGTTGCAGTTCCGGTTAATTTTCGAGTCTTTTTTTTTACGAGCAAGTAAGTTTAATATCGTCCACTTTGTCCACTTTTCTCTTTCAAAATTTGAACGAGTTGATTACTCGTCCCTCGGTAATTAAGATCGGAATGTCGAAAAATAAGCTTGATTATTCTTCGTTTCTTGAAAAAGATTATTCAAAAAATGACGTAGGTGGATGTCAAATTTAACTCGTTCCTGTTGAAATTGGTTGATGGATAATTGATAGGGAGATAATTGAAATATTTCTCTATCGGACGAGAGAGAGAGAGAGAGAAAGAGCTAGTATAATCGAAAATCCAATTAGGTTAGTGGAGAAAATGAATCAAAATTAGTTTGTACACCTAAATAAGTAACAATTTGATCACTGGTTGTTATTAAATGTAACATTACACGTTACTAATTGATACTGTGTATACGTGAACCAACTATTCATTAAGCAGAAACTGAATATATTGGGTGGAACCGTATGTTTCACGTACGCTTAATTACACAGAGTTATAATTGTAACGTACACATGTGTCTAATACTTAAGATTATACACACGATGCGATGATCAAATATAAAAGTTTACTTATTGCAGTGCAAAGTTCTCACACAGACACATTTACATTGTAATCGATCGATTGTCCGTTTAATCGATACAGCAAAATGATTCTAAAATAAAAGGAGGGATATATTAATTATAATAAAATGTTATAGTTACCGGTAAATAAAATAAATCATACCTGGGGTACCTGGAATATTTGAAAATTCAGGTGTTGAAAAAACAAAAACAATTGATTAAATGAGCGTATTGGTTTATCCTATATTTGTACCATGTGGTTTCACAAAAGTGGATTATCAACTTCTGGGAATGCTAATTGGTAGATATAATCAAGCACGCTCTCATCTGCGTGAAGTAGTTGGATATTTCACCTGAAAAGAAAATTAAATTATTTCAGAGAATAATTCTGTTTAACGCATAACATAGTTTCTTTTTAAAAAACACAATTTAATAATATTTTTTTTTAACAATGGTTATTTCTTTTAAATCATAATATAGCTTAATTTTCGTAAGCGTATTATGTGTATATTCAGCATATTTTCAATTATTTAGTCTCAACAGGATTCTCTCGATTCATTTTTTCGTTTTATAATCTTCTTTAACTTTAAATTTTAAGATGTATCGCATTATATTGTTTATTATATTTCAATTTTTATATTGATATCGAATTTTAAGAAGATTATAATGGATCTGTTTCTAAAAATAAATAATCTATATTGAAGATACAGCTATAATAAACTTTTATGTAATTCTGTATTTTTTTTTCTTTTTTTTTTCAGTAGAAAAATTTTCATTGTACTCGGTTATCGTTCGACTTCAGACGAGATTCAATCACACGCCCCAATTCGGTTATCAAAATAAAACAATTTGCGAGAATCTTTTTATATTCGAAAATATACTAGTTTGAATGACACTATTTCGTTTATATTAGATAGCTTTTTCTTGTAGAAAAAATAAAAAAGGAAAAATAGAACGAAATGAAATTAATATAATGATATTTCCATTTATAAATTAATCGTACGATATTATAAATGATGAATTTAAGATGATCAAAGTCAGCATAAATAGAGAAAAGATAATTGTACTCGATAGTAAGTAGAATAAGACGATCGTGATTAAATTTTAAATATTTAATTTTATATACATTATGATATTTATGATATTTTTTTCGAATTATTATTATATAAAAAAGAGAAATCTCTTATAATTGCAAAATATTATTGAAGAAAACAAGGTAATTTACTTTAATATGAGCAAATTTACATAACGTTATTCTAAATCTCGAATATGAATAGAATATCGTCAGATATATCTTGCATTAATTAATTTTTTACTTTTACATTTAATGCAGAATAAAATCCTACGCAGAGTCATATAAAATATTTCATATTCAATTCCGTAAAATATTTAATATGCGAGCAATAAATTGTTCTTTACATTCCCCTGCACTCACTAATAACGAATAGAGGAATAATGATCTGTTAAGCGAATTATTCATTTTTATTGCACAAATATTTTTACTCTATGTAGAAATCCATCACATATGTTGTCTGTTATAAATTGAATCAATCCTCTGTTTGTTTGTACGTGTATTCCCATAAAATCACGATTCACATTATAAATTCGATTGAAAATCTGTCAATCTCGTTCATTTTTTTCGTGATAATTTCACGAAACGATGATCAACCCTCGAAGCACGTTCAATCGTTAAACAGAATGTTATTTTTCCAGATTATCATACATTCTCGAATCGAGGATGAAAATGTAAAAAAGATGAAAATTATGTTCATTATCGATCGTTTGCTATAGATCACGAATAAAATTCTTTACGTAATTTTTTATTTATAGAATATTAAAATAATATATAAATATATAAATAAAATAAAATAATAAAATAAAATAATAAAATAATAAAATAATATATAATATATAAATAAAATAAAAGAATGAGTTCTCTCATTCCTTGATACGCATGAAAAGTTTAAAGGAAAGGACTCTTAATGAAAATTAGTAAAAATTGAAAAGTTAACTCCGTCGATAAGTGATCGACAGAACTCGCTCTGGCGGCTTGCATCATTTTGAATTTAAACTACAAAATCAGGCTATGTAAATTTATCGAAGTGAGAAAAGTTTTACCTGTAATGCTTGGGCAAGTATTGGTTTGAAAGTTAGAGACAACGTCAAACTAATAAAACAAGTTGGTGATTGCAACTTTGATGCATATCTGTTTCGCATCTAATAAAACATTAAAGTTTCGCGAATAAATGAAACGATTTCAAATGGTAAAATTACATTTTATTATTATTAATGAAGGAGGTCGAGTTTAACGCTGCAAGTTTTACTCGCAAATTTACGATAGAAACTGTGGAAACATTAAATGTAGCATGAATAAACGAGTACACATTTAAAGAAAGAAAATAAAACTAAGAGATCGAGGAATAGTCATTAAGGAAAAGTGTAACCAGTTTTTTAAAAGTTGAACAAATACGATGTATTCACGGAAAATGTAACACATTTGTGAGACAATTTCGTATTATTATATTCTATCTTCCTTATAATAATGTTACGAATTTAATATAACTTTTGTCAAATAACAAATTTGGTGGATATTACTTTGCAGAGTAGAGGACTTGCTTCAAAATAGAGAGAGAGCATTATAAGCGCTCCTCAGAAAATCCTTGGAAAAAACTATTTAAATCAAACTTTTTTCTCAACTGAAAATAAAATTTAATAGATCTTACGAATAAAATATTTTGTTCCATTTATAATTTTTTCATAAATTTGACTTAAATATTATATTTTTATATTTCACCTTTGTTAATTAATCTTTCTTAATATGTTATATTGAATCAGAGATTGTTTAACATTTGAGATTTCGAATGAATATTGTTTCACATAAATTTATGTCATAGATAACGTTTATCTGTCACAAAATTATAAATTATTTTCAATTCGGTGATGATAAAATTAAATTGCATAGGAAATGTGAGGAAATATATATATATATACACTTGATCAAGAATCATAAAAACTTTTTACAAATAAGAGAGGAACACATCTTTTAATAAAATTATTTTTCTAATTACAACTTATATATTCGTAATACTGAAATAAATCAATAGAATGTCGATTATAACTAACGATTATAATAATATATTCCATTTTGCAGTTTTAGTTTAGTTTAATTCTATCCTGTAGCTATAATCTTTCATCGAATTAATAACATATTCATATTAATATTATCAGAGAATTTAACGAAAGATTTCCTCTAAAATCATAATAATGTCTCAAGTATAATAAATTTGTTATTGCTTAATGAATTATTTATTTATTTTGTACTAAACGTATAAAATATAACCATATAAATAAAAACTCAAATATAGCTCGGACAATTAGATACAATTATTAAAATTTCGTTTATATAAATTCCATTTATATAAGCCAAGCTCTACTTGGTATTTTTGCTTCAATTTTTCAATCTAGCTCTTTCGAAGGAAACGATCAATCATTAAACATCCCATTTCGAATCGCCATTAAATCTTAATCCGTGAAATAGTAGCTGAAATAAATCGAACGCACTTGTGCACAATTGCTCGATGAAACGTATCGATTATTCAATAAGAGTTTCCACGATAAATAGAAAAAATAACCATGCATTAAGTTAAATTCAGTTGTAACAATAATCGGTGAAAATACACGAAAACATATCCGAATAAATTTTCACAGAACCGGAACTGAGATACGCTTGTGGGGATGTACTTTAATGCGATGTTGTAATTATACGTATTTTCCTAGGCTACGAGAGAGAGTTCGGTAAATGGCGCGAATTTAGATGATATTCAAAAATAATTTAATCTAAAATGTGTGGACGATAAATTATTACGTATATCAACTGTAATACATTTCGTATAAAATTATAGGCAATCGTGACACGAATATTATTATTGGTAAAAATCAATCGTATCAATTATAAGATAAGCCAGATGCTTGGAAAAAACTGATGTTTAATTTATTAATGGTTATTAATGGTCGTTTGTTATGCAAATCCTTCCGATATATCATGGCCGTGATTAGATTATATGGTAACCTCGTGGAAAATGTTATCGTTAGTGAGATTAGAATGTTTTGAATATAGATATACCATCCAAGAAACCGTAAAAATATTTCTAAAAATGAAACATAATTCGTAGTTATTTATATATAGTTATGGATTATCATTAATGAGATTAAAATGTTTGGAATGTATACATACAAGAAACGATAGATATTTCTAGAGTGAAGTATAATTTATCGATGCAATTCGGTCTAGATTTTCTTTTTTCTTTCTTTTTTTTTTTTCAAAAAAAAAATTAGAAAAGTTTTTGGATTTTGCAAGCGAGTCGAAAAATTGACGTATAATTCACTTTCCAACTTTCAGTTCAGAATGAAAAAAAGTAACCCTGCACGGATCCTTCCACGTCCAATAGGAATACCTTCGACAATTTTTTTATTTTTTTTCCCTCCACATTCGAAATTTCGCACGGTAATACCCACTCTGACACGTGATTGTGTAACTTCCTCCTAACTCTGGTTAGATTTTTATAAAAATATTTATTTTTTAATTGCAATTTTTTAATACACACACTGTTAAAAACATTTTTAAATTTATTATATGGATTATATGGAAATTCAACAATAAAGTTTGATAAATTACGAATAATTCACGATTTATTTGAATATACTTCGTTTTAATTCAATAAAGTTATTATACATCGTTAGTGAATGACAACAAAAGAATTATAAATTCATTCTAAAAGTTAATAAAAAATGAAAAATATTTTATAAACATTAAACAATCCTTGATTGTGAATTTCATCACATTTTCAACAATATTATTACATCTAATAAAAATATATTTGCGTGACAAAATTGATTATTTTCCATTTTTTAACTTGCCATTATTGGAAAACAATTTTACACGAGAAATGGACCAAACGATCGTAATATGACGATCATAATGAAAGAAAATGCAGCGAATTCCAAGAAGATTGTTATATAAATTCCGCTGTAAGCATATTTTCTTTCACGAAACGTGAATTCTTCGCAATTTTACGGTCAACTTGACCATTTGCTTGCGCAAATAAGGCATCTGCATAATATTTCGCAAAGAAGAGGATCGTATTCCATTTTCATTCCTTGCACCATAATGGGGAAAAAAGACTTGAAAAACAATCATCTATATAATTCATTTATTTTCTACAAAAAAAATAATGCAAAATGCAGCTGATGAAACGAGTGCATATGAATAAAATATTAAATTCTCAAAACTAGTCCCCCTTTACAAAAGTTTCCTCTTATAAAAATTCTTCTGATAAGCACGATGCCAGATGTTTCAAATATTGAATCAGAGAATGCGTGGAACAGAAATTGTGCAACGAATCAGAATAAAAAAATCTCTCGAACGTTCGTAGTATTGTGTCATGCGAAAAGTTAATGAAGAAACATCAATGAAAAATAGTTGCAAAATCATGGAGAAAAGATAAGAGGATAATAACGAGGAACGATAACTCGAAATGTATCGTTCTAATATTTAACTCTAAAGGGAATCCCGGAAGCTGTGTCTTCTGCTTTTATCTTAAATCTTGTGATCGTTGACATCCTGTCCCTGCGGAAATCCAGGGAGGAGAGGAAAACATTGAAAAAGAGGACACGGAAAGCGCATTTCTTTGGAAATGTTTGAATAAGATAAATTTGTATCGTGCTAGGATTATTTTAAACGATAAGAAGGAATGAGAATGAGAGAGAAATGGGGATCGAATCAATATATTCGTTCGCGTGAAAATCAGAAAATTGTTAAATCGAGATAAAATGGATATATCTACATACAAGATTTCGATTGATTCGATGATTTCGTGAATTTATTTTAAGCTACGTTTGTTAAATCGGAACAAAATAGAAATACTATAATAGAATTTGTGGATTTGTATAGAAATTTTAAACAAAGACATCCCTCTTTTTATATCTGATCATTTTACGAAAACATTTGATTTCTCGGTGTACGTGTGATCAACGATCCTTTATTATTTATATTTAATTATATCGTTTTGCCTGAGTGGCATTATTGGGAATATTTAAATTTTAAATGATTTTAATATAAAAAAAAAATAATTATTTTTACTTAAAAAAAAAAAGAAAAGAAAAAAAATCGATACGAACGTTTATTAAATATTTATAAATATTACAAAATTAAAAATTATCTTTTTTAATTTAACTTTGAATTATTTTAAATTGTATTTATAATTATAAATTAAATATATTGGTTTTTTTTTATATCATGCATTTAATTTGTAATTATATTCTGTACAATGAATATTAATCTTCGTGACATAATTTGTTTTTCGATGTTAAGGAGATAAATTTTTAATTATAATCCAATTAATAAACGATAATGTTATAATGATTTCGATATGTTCTTTTGCAAAATTGGAACGAATGATTTTTTTTGGAACAAATGTATTTTTAAACAAGAAAATATAACAATCGATGATATATACGTAGTCAAATGGCTGAAACATGAAAGAAATTTTTACGATATCTTTACAACATTTTATGCGGTTTTTGTTTCTTTTATTCGAATTTCTTTTTACTCGATATTTAAAGTTTTTATGATTTAATTTTTTAATTTTTATTATCTGTGTATTCCTCAAACGTAATATAAATATTTGAGATAATAAATTAAGTAATATCGTGCTGATATTTACTTAATTACTACTACAGGAGAAATAGACAAAATTAGATAAAATTCCAATTCCGCTGTCCAAACATTTCTTTCTTAATTTAAAATATCTTTATTATTATTTATTCGAATTTATATACATATAAATCGATGAACTATGTCAATATAAAAATCCATATTTATTCCACGCGCGTGGAAAATAAATTTTATAGTCAAACATATACTGATATGAAAGAAATGTACGAATATAACATTATAAATTAGTTTTATCACGTTATCATGATAATTGTAAGTAAAATATTATTAAAATTAACTTTTTAGAAATTTTTCCCATTCATTTTTCGAAAAAATTCTCTTTTTATTTATTTTTAATCAAGTATTGAAAGACTGCTTTTTAATTAAAATAATCAAATATCAGATAATCGATCATTCAAAGCCTCTTTTCTTAAATCAAAAGTTAAATATCGGACGAGTTTATTAAAATTTTGTATAATAATAAATACAAATAAACACAAAATACAAACACATAAATACAAATCTTTATAATGATTTCAAATTGATAGAAACAAAAGCAGAATGTTGGTTTTTTTTATCTGGAAAGAAAAGGATAAAAACAATGAAATTTGTTACACAAAATGTATACGTTCAACAAACATTCGTACAAACATTTATACAAACATCACAAACGAAATAGTGATTTCATTTTTGCTTCGAAAAACTTAATATACATATATTAGCTCACACGATATAATGAAATTCTAAATTAAAATAATAGCACAAAAACACAACGTTTGCACAACGTGTGTTTTCATTCTGGATGAATCAAACCAAACTGTTTATATTTGTTCCAGTAAATATTGGAAAAATTTAATTATCAATTCATCATATCAAGAAAAATAATGAAAAACTGGATAATGTATATCGCGATAACGGAATAAAATTTGAAATCGATAAATTTATCTATTATATATGGTCAATTTATGGCCATTTTATCTAAAATCGTTTCTATCGACTATCTATATATCTGAACGTTCTAAAAGTTTTAAAACTACTTTTCAATTTCCACGAATGGCGCGATCTATCGATGGATCAATGTGAAGATATATATAATCCGTATATATCATAGAATTTTCCATCGATCCTTTTGAGATACATATTATCGTGATGAAATTGATACTTGGATAAATTTATAGAAATAATTCTATTCTATCAATTCTGTTTTACTTTCTATAAAAGAGAAAACAATATGTGAGATAAGAAATAAAAATTTAATAAATAAAAAATCTTAATAATTAAAAAAGGGGATTAAAAAAAGAAATTTAAGACGTAATAAAATATCAAGGATAAAGAAAATATATAACGATAATAATAAGGGAAAAATATGGAGAAGAATATAAAATATAGACAGGAGCAAGAGGAAAATAAAATAAAATTTCCGTAGACGTGTATACTCAAGAGAGATAGATTCCAAGTTGCCTTGGAAGGAAAACTGTAAGATTCTGAAATATTCTTGGATTTCTAGATGTATACATTAATATTAAACGAAGATCAGTAAATTCATATGAGATGGAGTTTCAATTATGAGAGTGTCGATATAAAAATATTAGCATACTGTTCGTGAACTATGAACTCTCTTTCCTTCTCTTTGTTGCTTCGTTTGAACCTCAAAGTATTTTTGATATCACACGTGTGATATTTTAAATTATGAACTTCCACAGCTGATTAAAATATAAAAAAATAGAAGATAAAATAATCTGGAGTAAAAATAATATGCAAAATTGTTTCTAATTATTATTCTTTATACGAAATCAAATAAATCAAATAACGTTGAATACATCTCTATTATAAAGTTTTGCTATTGCAAAAACTACTGGTTAAAAGTTTGAAATCACTTTTCTAATTATATATTCACTACTCTTTGTTAATTTTGTTATTTATCCAAATTTAAAATGTTATAAGCAGTTTTAATTTTAATAAATTTTATATTTGAAAAGTTTTCAATCTGTATCCTACTCTGATTGTTTTTTTTTTTTTAATTCTTGAAAAATATTAATAATTTTGGACAGAAGTATATATTATCGTCCAAAAAGTTTAAAATTATTTTTCATTCTTCAGTTGTAACTTTCACATCCAGCTCTCTGCTAATTTTGTTATTTACGTTAGATTAAAATGTTAAAATGTCAATATTAATTTTGTTACGTTCATAATATCATAATTTCATTTTTTCTTTTTAATTTTCGAACCTTTAAAGAATTTTTAAATATTCTTTAACAATTTAAGAAAAATCGATATTCCGTTCCATCATTTGCTTCGAAATTTAATAATGTGGACTTTTGAAACTCGTGGATAGTATTCACAAAGTGTGCTTGATATAGACAATTCGTGTATAAGTTAGAAGACCAATTCGATTTGAACAAAGTTTTTCGAAACTTTTGAATCTGTATAACAAACGTAAGATGAAATGTGAGAATTAATTCGAAGAAATTGTAAATTCTTTTCATAGTATTTTAGAAATAAAATAGTATGTTCTTAACAACAGTCGAGAGTTTTAACTTCACATACATTCATATTTTTAAAATGGAACGATGTAAAAACAAAGCACAGTAAAAACAATGGATGATTCAATCAAAAGAAAAAAAAAAAAAAAAAA
>NW_006263454.1:1148551-1150790 GCF_000469605.1 Apis dorsata
ATAAAAATCTTTCTGATGGAAAATATGAATTAATGATACGCGACAGATTTTTTACACATTTCAATTATTCAATATGGAGATTCGAAATAAATAATTTCTTGAAATGAAAATGGATCTTAAAAGGATTAATTATATTGTAGAAAATCAAAGATCAGAGAGAGTTTCCAAGACGTGAAAGAAATTATGGATTATCATATTTCACTCGTTCGATTAAATTGTATCAGTTATATGTATCTCGAGAACCATATTTCAAGGTCGTTTTATGTCTTTCCACTTCAATCGGATGGAATTCAATTCACAAAAGACATCTGTTTCATTAATTTCCTTTATATTGTTCTAAAATAACATCTCCATGAAATTTAAAATTGATGTTTTTAAACAAACGAACGAGTAGAAATGTGATATTTCTTTTAAATTTAAACTATAATTTCAAATATGATTCCAGTTTCATCTCGAAACACGTATTACATTCGTTGATTTTTTTTTTTTTCCTTCAAAGATCGAATTACGCTCGAGCTCTGATATTTCTGAGATGATAAGTAAACTCTCGTTTATGTGAATTTCTGTATCACGTCGATTAAATCCTTTCTACTAACGAATATTCTCTAGATAAGTAGAATAAAAATAAAAAGATGTATTTTCAAGAAAACCAAATAAATTAGAGATGATTATGATTATGATGCATATTGTTTAATTCTTTTTTAACAAAATGAACATGAACACGAACAAAATGTTAAAAAAAGCTACGATAAAAATAACCTAAGCTTAGTTTCCAAGTAATGTATGCACATATGGGATATATAGAAGATGATTAAATCATTTCATTATATTTATACAGATAAGGAAAAAGAATCAAAAATTGAAAATTGCAAACACATGGAATTTCACATGTTAATCTGAAAGATCAGAACAATACGATTATATCTGATACGACTAAATCCTTGATTAATTATCTCAATTGCATATAGATTGAATGACGATTTAAGACATCAAAGGAACATTTGAACTCTGTACTTCACTATAAACGAATCTACGAGCGAATAATGAAATGTAAAGCTTTTCAATAAAGGTGAATTAGATGGGAATCGATCGATAGAAACTCTTAACTGTTTAAGTATTACGATCTCGAGAAAATTTGAACAAAAATCATGATCGAAACGTGTCAAAAGGCATCGATGAAATTTCAAGTTTTTGCTTGACAAAGAATAAAAATGAAATCTATTGCTCAATTGATTTCCTCTTAATTTTGCATATGTGTTTTGCTTAACTTTTTAAAATTAATGAATTTGAAATGAATTGATATCCTGTCTTTGGCAAATTCGAAATTTTGAAAAACATTCCTCTGAAAAGGGCTGAAAATTCAATTGAATACAAAAATATTATTTGACGTATCGAACAGTTTGATGAATTTGCATTGAAAATGAAATATCATTAATAAATGATTGGAAAAATAAAAGAAAAATTCTGCTTAAATTTACGATAGAAAATCCAATGTTCTTTTTTGTTATCACAGATTTCCACAGTACAATACCTGGTGTACCGCAGCTCGATGCAAAATAGCTCTATGGAGCAGCTTTTTAGCGCCATTTATTGCCTGTGCTCCTAGTTATCTCGTATTTGGAGTAAGTAATTTATTTAAAAATTTATTTGAAATAATTCATTAACAATGAATAACCATTTATTTCAAAAGATTAATCCAATTGAAGATAATTAGATTTTCTTTCTAGATACTGAAATCAAAATTCATTTTTTTTTCTATTTCTAATTCTCTAGATAAGAAAACAAACTGTAAATGAAAATGGCATCCTGGAAATCGCGTACATAGTCGATGCCGACTACTCCCAGCACAAGGACTTCTTCTACCAATTAAATTTCTGGATACTAGGGGTGGTCGTAAAACTTTTACCCTGCGTCATTCTCACCGTTATTAGCTGTTGGTTGATAAAAGCTCTTTACAGGTATATTTTTACAGATCAGACTGAAACTAACAATTACACGTTATTATTTATAACAAGTTCAAATTCGTTGATACTTATACTTCTTCTACCCTCTTTAATTCCTCCCACGTGGAAAAAACTGCGTTGTTATCGTGTAAAAGTCATTTAAAAAAAAATAGCTCAATTCGACGTTCCATCGATTAATTACACAAAACAGCATCTTTGTCTTCGAGAAATATCTAAAAAAAAAAAAAAAGATAATATTAGTAAAGATTAAAAAAAGAAATTAATTAACGAGTGGA
>NW_006263454.1:1151028-1161827 GCF_000469605.1 Apis dorsata
CATGTTCCAGAGCGAAAGGGAGGAAGCAGGCTTTGAAGAGTTACAACCAATGCAAAAACATCGCTGTAATGGGTAACGGTTTGATCCCAAAAAGGCCGAGCAAATCCGAGAGGAGAGCGGATAGGACGACAAAGATGCTCGTCGCCGTGTTACTTCTATTCCTGGTCACGGAGATACCTCAGGGTATTCTGGGCCTTCTATCAGGTGTTCTAGGCGATTGCTTCTTCCGTAATTGCTACCATAATTTCGGCGAGGTGATGGACATCCTCGCCTTGTTAAATGGCGCCATCAATTTCATCCTCTATTGCTCCATGTCCAGGCAATTCCGTACCACTTTCGGCCAGCTGTTCAAACCGAGGATCATGAAGAAATGGCAACCTGCCACGCAACAAACGGACGTGCAAAGCACTTATGTATGATGCAGGCTGAAAGGTCTAGAGACCACGCGTCTTTAGAGATATTTAGAGTAGTGTTATATCTCTCTTCCGTAATTTTTAATCTTATCCTTGGAAATTGGTATTATGGCGTTACGGTAGCGTATATTACGTAATAGAGAATGATGGAGATGGAAATGTAAATCTGCATCATACACGATAGATAATAGGGTGGAGTATAAATTTTTTCTTCGCGTATAATGTGATTCACCTCGAATGGTGTTCATAATATAGTAAATTTTTAATATCTCACCTCTAAGAGGAAGATCGAATTGATTGATTTGCCGTTTCGAACTCCACCTTGTTGCTTGATATTATCGAAATCACGTAATTTTTGCAAATGCGTAAAGAAGGATAATAACGAAAAATATCGAATTATATTAATCTTCGCGTTTCATTTTATCGTGTTTCTCAAATACAATTAAATTTAGTAATTTATATATGTATATAAAACGCACGTAAAAATACATGTTTTTTTTATTGAAAAACGAGATGTTCTTAATAGACGTGGAGAGAAAATAAAATAGGTGAAACAGGAGGTTGGACTTCAATGGGGCAACGAATAATAGAATTTGTTCTACCTAAAAACAAATGCTGAAAGTTTGAACCCTGCCTTTAGAGAATTTCACAATCAATTGAACTTTCCTTTAAGTTTCGAGCTATTACTGGGACTGACAGGTCTGTTAAAAAAGATAAACTTGATCTCGTATTGAACTAAGGGAAACATAAACTTGATCCGTGTTCAAGTTTAATCGAAAATTCTGTAGCGGATTCAATATTGGAATTATTATTTTTCGATATTTTTCTTCTTTACTTTTTGTCAATCATCAAAAATAATACCATAATTGTTAATATTGTGGAAAACGATCGCGCGAATGTTAATTATTAAAATTAATATTAATGATATTGATATAATAATCGTTAAAGAACGAAACGAAATAGAGAGCAAATATGAAGAGTAAATGCACGACGAGATTTATCAACATTTATTTCTCTCTTGCTTTCGTTTTATTATTCGTGTCAATAATATTCGTGTAATTTATTAATACAGACTATTGCGTGACGTATTTTCGTGTAAATTTAGATATCACTGAGATATTATATAAGCTCATTTGTAAAACAAATATCGGAACGTTTTACGTTTGAGAGCTTCGTTCAATAAATTATGCATCGTGATAGGAAAGGAAACGATGTTGCGTTAATGATGGACACTCGACAACGAATGATCATTACGAGTTGCATATATATATATATGCAAGTAAGATGTACACCGATGTTCAAATATATTCGCAAGTAATATAATTATTCGTAAATAAGTATAACAATAATATTAATGTTAAGGCCATTATTATTTATATAGCGTTCAAATGTATATGAAATTTGTAAATACGTCATCGAGAAAAATTGATAATTGTTTCTTCTCGTATGATTTTTTTTGTATGAGAAAAAGAGGACCGATGGATTTTTAGCTATTGAGCCCGGCTGAAAATCTATCCTTTCCTCGTTTGTAAACGAGAAATTATTTATAGATTATAAATAAACGTTTCTGTATTAATCGTTTTACTTTTTTCATTGTATCCCTTTTCCAATTTCGTGATATAACAGGTGAATATCGAGTACAGCAAATATAATCCAAATAATCCATTAAAATTGAATATATATATGGTATATTATATATTTTTGTTAGATTCTATACTACATGTGAAACAAATAATAAAATAGGAGTCACTTGGATATGTTTCTTTTCATAAAATGAATTTTCTATTGTTTTTAATCTTTAAACATCCTCGTTGGCCGAGTTAATATCGAGATTTATCGGGAATTTTCTCTTTGAAATCTCTATCTTTAAAGAATACGAGATATAATGAAAATATCTCGGCTAAGAGAAAATATCGTAAATATCTTTGTGTCGCTAAAAATTTCTTATCGGTCTACATGTTCTATATTCTAGTCTGAAAATTGTTCGATCAAACAATTGTCATACCATAAACGATCTCCTATTACACGATCTCGAAAACAACGAGAAAAAATTCTAATCGGTGGATCAAAGAGAATCGAATTTGTTGATCATTCGTGACACCTGAACGATTAATCATTTGAAAGTACGTAATCAAATGTTAAATCTATTTTACACCCACTTGTCATATATACGTATCGCGTGTCATGTTCAGAATGTAGCAACTGGTATAATCAAAATCATAGTGGAAACCATATTACATTCATGCACGAAGGTATACAATTATGTAAATTATCGATCTATCCTCCTGAATATAAATTAGATTTGGACGAAATTTATCTATAAATTAAATTAAAAAATAATAATTTGTAATTATTAATTGTATTTCAATTAACGTCATATTCTTTGTATGATCAATTAAAATAATTTAAATAATGATGATGATTTATTACAATGATAATAAATTGAATTATTTAATAATATAATTATTTGAAAAATTAATAACATTTAAAATAATTATAAATAATTATAAATACAATAATAATTATGTAAGAATAATTTAACAAATAACAAATACCATGTTTCGACTAGAACAAATAAATTTAATTGCAAATATATTTACCTTTCACATAAAACACTTTGCGTGAAATATTTGTATTATTCAAATAATTTTGAATAAAAATTTGAATAAATAAAATTACTTTGAAAAAGTAATTTTAAAAAATAATATAATTTGAGAATAATTTGAGTACGTTTGGATTTGATATGAATATTCAAAATATTAATGAATCACTGTATTAAAACGGAAAGATTCACAAATTCATGAGAGATTTTACTTCCATCAAATTTGACAATTTGCATTTTAATTTTATTAATCAAAATTATTTTCTTTCATAACGATAATAACCGAATTCAATCCTGAATTTTTCCGTGAAAATTTTCGTCGAGAACGTACGAGAAAATTAATATTTCTAAGAATTATATTTTTTCAAAAATAATATATTCTGATTTTTCAGTTCATTTTATTCCGTATATCAACAAAAAGGATGTTTCGAATATGATTGAAATTTTTTAGAACGCAAAATGTGAGATTTATTCTTTTTTTTTTTTCGTCTCAAATACATTTTTAAAATAAATTGAATAGAAATTTCATTTTTGAAAAGGCTGATGTTGAAACAATTCGTAAAAAAATTTTGTTATCTTTCTATTTTTTTCATAATTTCTTCTTCGTTTCTTTCAATTATTCTCTTATATTTATATTCGATTAACAATATTTTAGCTATAGGATTTATTAATTTCTTTAATTATGTTTAATATTTCTTGTAAATTGATATTTCCCCGATTGAAAATTATTTTTATTTATATTTCGTATAATTTCATCTAAAATTTGAATTTATTTACATATTGAAAATTAATATCATTCAAACTATAAATATTCTAAATTAAAATTCTAAAGTAAAATTCAATATTATTTAATATTATTAAATAATTATAATAATTAAATAATTTAATAATATTATTCAATATTATTTTAATTTTAATTTTTCATCAGAGATTCTCAAATATTGCTTAAAATATGATTTTCTAAACACGATTGGTCCCGATAAAAAAATAAATCATGTAAGAAAACAGATGTAATCTTTTTTTCAGCTTCTAAATGATGATGTAAAAAAAAATGAAAATAAAATCGTCAATTATTCTGAAGTACAAAAGTACTTTTGCCATGTGAAATTCTCAATTACGGTTCAGTACACGTGTTATTCATAGTTCTAAAAACTTCTTTCCATTCTACACCATTACTTTACATCATTCTTTCACTCTACATCATTTGTTCACTTCGAAACGATACTCAAGTTCACTCGTCACGTAAAATATTATTTATTCGATCTATTGAGAGACGTTATATTTTTCAACGAGAAATGAAAAATATTATAACACGACACTTTGATCATGATTTATGTGCTTACAAAACTTATTTTCGAGAAAAATATTGAACCTTGTATTTAAAATATCTTAAATTGTATTTAGACTTATATTTTTCGTGTACATATCAGAATTGCAGTGCATTATTTATCAAATTGAAGGAGAATTCATCGGTTTTCCTCGTATTCGTATCTCTCGCAGAAATTGCTTCGTTCTGTGTCGCCTTTTCTAATTGAGTTGTACCTCTCAATTTGTAATGAGAGAAGCACTTGCAAATACAACGTTCGTCTTTCATCGTACACATCTATCATTGAAAGGATTTCAATTAATTATTCTATATATTGGATCAAATTGCATACGCTCTCCTTTCCTCTAAACTCTTGTTACATAGAGATATTAAACAATTTTTGAATTAACGAACGAAATTCCATTTCAAAATCAACTTCAGAATGTTTCGTAATATCGCTATAATATGTAATGATATGTTGATTCTCTAGAACAATTCCAGAAGAATTTATTACATTTTCCGATTGTTGAATAATCGTTTGTATTTCGTTCATAAAGTGAAGAAGTATGACTCTGTGATACGTTAATGAGGGATAATATTGTAATGATAATGAGTCTCATAAAAGAAAAAAAGAGGAGAATGAAAAAAGAAAAATGCTTGGACTTTAATCAACCCTTTGTTTTAGAGAATCTTTTGGAAATTATTTGCACGAGAAGAATAATTAAAGGACTTATGTTAAGAAATTCCATTGAAATAAATCTTTCTGTGGAAGGCATGTGTAAAAGAATCATAAAGCATTATAATACTTCAATATATCACTTTGAATATTAAGGATAATTTAATTAAGGACATCATTATTTAATTAAATTTAGAAGGATTACAACTTAATAATATTAAATTAATTTCTTGAGCAAAAATTCTTCAAAGATTTCAAATATGATTTCATTTTTTCAAATAAAGATATAAAATACGATAGAAATTTATTTTTTATATATATAAAATATATTTTATATACTCTTGAATGCTCATAAAATTCTCTCTAACGATACGGATTCAAAAATCAAGGGATGATCTTTTTTTTTATTCTTTCATTTCAGAAAGAAGTCAAACGAGTTATTCCAATTATTTGTTCTATATTATAATATAATCAAAAAGAAATTCCAAAATTTTCAGCGTTTCGACTTAATGTATGGATGAACATGGAAATGAACATTAACGAAACGATTTAAAAATGCAATTTCAATGAAATTGAATCCAAAAATTATGACTACGAACTCGAGAAAAAAGTTATTCGAACTTTTAATCAAGATATGCCCGTTTCTTCCATTAACTATGGAAACTCGATATTGCATGTGACAAATCGTTCAAAGAAAACTAAAACTTATCATAATTGTCTTACATAAATAATTTACAAGGACTTAGTTTAATTACTTCCTTAATATGCTCATTTCCGTATTACGATTCAATGAAAATGTTACAGAATAATTCCTTATAAGGAAAGGTGAAGGTGAAACTTGATAAAGAATGTCGTATTTATATAAGTCAAACAAAAGATAACCTAATGATTCTTAAAGACAAATCATTAATAACAATAATCGTTAATAATCTTTAAACAATAAATCGTGAACGAAGCAATATTAATCCTTGATATTTTTAAAACCGTTGGAATTATAAGTATTACGAGTTAATGTAGCGTTATCCGAAAAAACTTAATGAGGAAACTGGCTCTTGACACGTGGAACGCGAAACGAGCAAGACTAAACGACAAAATATTCAGTAGATAATGAGAAAGAAAAAAGAAGAAACCTAGTCTATTGGAAAAATGCACTTGATACAGGATAAAATTATTTTCATCATCTGTAAAAAACATTTTTATAAATTTTAAATTCATTTTAAAATTTGAAACTTTTTCAGTGAAATAATAAATTCATATTTTTATACCTTTAATTTCTTGGTTTCTGCCCGTTCTTTTTAATTTATATTTCTTTATTTCCATTTTCATTATTTCAATATTACGTATACATTGTTATTTACATCTTTGTTGGAATATTCTTTTATAGAATTATAATAAGCTAATTCATAATATCCTCATTTAAAGTAAAAATAATGAAAAAATTTGATACACACGAAAGATTAAACAAGTTTTTTAGAGCAAGGTCTTTGATTTCAAGAAAAAGATAATCCGTTTTAAACTTCGTCCGAGTTAAGTACCCTCGTCTCCTCCTCTTCTTTACCGTTTACTCTTTCTTGCTGAAGTTTCATCGACAATTTCTTTGCCGTCTGTGTTATCTACCACAGCAAATATAGACAAGATATTAACGCGAAATAATTTTCATTCTCCCCGATGTCGAAAATAAAATACTTGCCTGCGCATCTACGTCAATCACCGCCGTAATATCATTCAACGCAGACAGAAGTTCGGCCGCCATATTCTCCTTACCCTGTGCCTCCAATATTACTGCATAATTAATTAATACAAAGGGATCTTGCGGTGAAAGAGCATGAGCTTTTTGCAATACTTTCTCCGCACCTTCCAAGTCGTCTAGACGTTTCAAAGCGACTATAACAAACGATTCAGCGTTTTAATATCATTCATTGTTACGCCGAGTGACAATGGAAAAAGAAGAGGAATGGATATGGTTAGAATTTCTTATACTCGACAATAACACAATAACGACATATCTTTTATCATTGTAAAAATAATTGTCGTCTTATTATAAAAATGTGGACATTTGCTATTACTATTAAGAAGAATTTTCCATTAAGAAAATATTTGATAAACGTGAAGATAAAAGGTGACTCATTAAATTAAATAAGATCAATTTGAAATCAAAGGCTGACTTTAAGTGTATTCTAGTTCTTTTGTGATGTGTATACATCATGCAAATCTACATTTATCTATTTGCCATAGGATATTTACAGAATAAAATAATCTATATTTCTCTTTCAAAGAAATTTTATCCTATTTAACTATTCTTTATCGAAATTAGAATTGGTCTTTTTCCTAATATCTTTTCTAATTGAGAGTTGAAATGCTTTTCAAAGGAATTATATATATAAAAGAAACCTTACTTCCAAGTAGAAGATACGGCATTGAATTTTTTG
Organism: Apis dorsata; assembly: GCF_000469605.1. Taxonomy (NCBI): domain Eukaryota; kingdom Metazoa; phylum Arthropoda; class Insecta; order Hymenoptera; family Apidae; genus Apis; species Apis dorsata. The sequence continues at coordinate 1,158,455 of NW_006263454.1, forward strand.
GATCAGCAGTAATCGCAGCGCACAAATAAATTGCGGCCGAGGCTGGTTGACCGGTAGTCAAAAAAACCATACCCAAATTATAAGCGGGTAAAAAAGCCATGGAATTGAGATAATGAGCTCTCTTCAAACAACTAATAGCCTGAAAATAATTAATAATATAATAATGAAAATTAATTATCAAAATTGGAAATCGAATTAGCAATCGAATTAATCAAAAATTGGTCGAAATACGACAGAATAAATATTCGATTATTAATTATTCAATCGAGAAAAACACTTGTTTTAATTCTTCTACATCGAAAAAAATCCATCTTCTTATCGACGATAAAGTAGCTAAAATTAAGTTCTAAGTTTGATTTATTTAATTTCAAAGTCTGAGTCCATTCAACTACGATAACAGCGAAGTAAATTAAGAAATTTCTGGTTCATGTATGTTTGTTGGATTCTAAGCGCAGAATTCTCTATTATCGGGATAGAAATATTTAATAATATCTGTAGATTAATTCTATTTATAGTAATATTTCGATAAAAAATAAAAAAGAAAATTTCTTTCTGTATCAGAATAATTGAAAGGAAAAGATTTGTCGTGATAAATATTTCTTTCCCAAGCTTTTGTTAAATTATATTAAAAAAAAAAAATAAATTCTTATATTTTGGATGATGTGGTATGTTTTAATCTTTTTCTTTTTTTTTTTTTTTTTTGCTTTTCTTTCAAAAGAAATAAAAAATATATTTCTTTCTCGATTATTGATATTCAATCGAATTTCGATTAAATATGCTCATAATATATTTTAAGTGTTTTCTCGATAGCAGTCCAGGTTCTGCATTAGTAAATAATTCAGCACATTATTTTCATTCTAGTTTTCTCTCGCCTCGACTACAACGGTTACATTGCAAGTCTTTAATTAAGTTCTTTTGGGTCGCAAGTGCGTCCTAGTCATTATTCTGAAACTCCGTCTAGTACAGATATCATTAATTAATTATCGTCATTAAATTCGATAATATACGTACATAGATATTCTCAAGAATAAAGAAAAATATTATATTCTCAAGAAAAAAGTTACAATTTTTTCTCTTTTAATTTTTACAAACATTGTGAATTGTATTTGAATAATATAAACAGTTTGTCACAATGTTATATTATTAAATATTATAATTTTTTTTTTTGCTGTGAATTTTCTTAAAGCTCTTTAAGCTTTAATAACCTAAATTATGTTACTTAAATTATATAAATATAATGTAACAAAATAAGAATTGTGTAAAAAATTAAATTTATATATTATTATATTATAAATATACTTACAGCAACGAATTTCTGCTTGCCGTAAAAACACATTCCGACATTATTCCATAAAGCATACGATTCTGGAATTGATTGCGCTGCCTGTTTATACTTCGACAATGCAACATCATATTCTTGGTGATTCTGAAAAGTATAATGAATATATTAATTGTCAAATAAAATGAATTTTAAAGCATTGCTTATCTTTAATTAAATTCTTAAAAAATATTATTGAAATACTGGCCATGCTTTACACAAACACTTTGCTCTGTAAAAACTCATTTCGTTTCACATCTTTATTCATGCCAGTGCAAAGACGAATAAATTATAGATAAACGAAAGAAAATCTTTCTTTTCAATAGAAAAATCCTTTATAAGAAATCTAAATTTTCTATCAAGTTTATTATTTATAAATATGCAAAAGATGTGCAAAGATGATTCTCAAGTACTTTTATCAAGTTCCTTAATAAAACAAAACTTTTATCATCAAATTCTTTTTGTTTAAACTTTAACATAATATTTAAGATATAAATGTTTTATCTTAAATAAAGATAAGAAAGTAAAGATAAGAGAAATAAAAATCTTAAAATGAATTGTTTAATATAGAAAAAATTCCACATTCGAAGTAATATCATAATCGATATATTTAAAAATATATAGAAATACATTTACTTGGATTATGTAAGCTATTGGAAGAATTGCCTTGGCATAATTTGGAGAATGGGCGATTGCAGTACCAAATTGTTGGAATGCTCGTTGAACATCACCAATTTTAAGATAGAGCAATCCTAATTCAGTTGCAGCTTCTATACTTTCAGGATTTTCGCTAAAAGAACCAAGAAATGAGATAAATTTTTAAAAGAATATTTGCAGAAATTTTATGATTATCCGTAGATAAAATTTCTCAATAAGGTATTTTTATCTCTCAATAACCTAATCAATTTTTAGAATCGAATTATTCTTAGAATATTATTTTTAGAATCATATTATTATATTATTATATTATTTATATTATTTTTAGAATCATTCGAATATTTCAGAATCTTCTTTTAGCGGAATAAAAGATTATATTATTTTATAATTTTTGAATTTAAGATAATTTCTTTTATTAACTTTTATCTAATCATATTTGAAGAAAAGTATAAATTGATCAAAATAATAAAATTATAAAAAAAATATTATATAATTGTTTTAAAAAAATTAAATAATTGATATTTTAATACATTTCAATAAAACAAAAGTAACAATATTTTTAAAAATTTGGGCACAGCGAATTTTCATAAAAAAATTTTAAATTCAATTAATATGTTTCAAATATACGAAAAAAAGTAACATGTTAATCAATAATAAATTATTATCTTATGTCGTTTTTGTTAACTTTGCATTTTTTTAATCTGGAATCTATAGTTAGAATTTGTAATAAGAGGTAGAATATAATACTCCAAAGTATTACATCGTAAACAAGAACATTCGAGACAATAATCTCGCAACGATGAAGAATTAAATCTGCACGCGCAAGATGTTTGTGAAATAAGATGAGATGTTCATCATAAAATATATTAAAATAAAAAATAAATATATAATACCTAAGAGCAGTTGTATAAGCGTTCTGTGCCTCTGTAACATGATTTTCGAAAAGACAAAGTCTGGCAAGTGCAATATAAGGTAGTTCATTTTTCGTTAATTCGATCGATCTTTTTAAATATTTTTTTGCTTCATATATCTGATTCAATTTCATGTAACATTCGCCTAAAAAATAAAAATTAGCAATTAAAACTAAGAAATTTAATATTTTTCTTATTATATTACTATATATTCAATTTTTGTATATTTATATTATATATATATTATATTATAATATAATTAATATTTATATATATTATATTATATTACTTATAAAAAATTTAATGAAAAAATTTAATACATGCCTAAATTAAAATAAATCTCCCAATCTGATATATTCGATATTTTTTCAGCTTCCAAATACGCGTCAATTGCACGTTTATGATTACCCATTATCAAACTGTCAAATTATATATTATTAAATAATATTAATATTTATTGATATAAAGAATTAATACTTGCTATTTA
>NW_006263454.1:1162029-1165539 GCF_000469605.1 Apis dorsata
TCTTACTTACAATGATTTGGCTATTTGCTTCACGTTATTAATATTCGTTGAATTGACGTTATAAGCAGCTTGAAAATAGTTTAACGAATCTTGAATTTTTCCTTCTCTTCTTAGTATTAAACCCTATGAAAAAATTAATTGATTTCGACATTTTTATTTGAATATTAAAAATAATTGATTACGTAAAAATTTTGCTTACTTTTAAATAATTCGCATATTCATTATATCCGTTTGATTTTATTAATTCTTGATCAATTAATATTTTACAAGTTTTGTATTCATGTCGCGTATAATGTCGATGCAACAACCAATTGTTGCTCTCTATCGCTGGTATTTCTGGTGCTAATTTAATATAAAATATAATATCGAATTACGTCATAAATTTATAAAAAAATATACTAACATACATTTTAATTTAAATTAAAAAAAACATATTTTTTATAAAATTATCTTTTCGAACGTAAAATAGAAATTACAATAACTGTTCACAGAAAATTTTATTTCATACATTATCATAGAAATTCAAATCTTAACGTTCTTATTTTAATATTTCAAATATTTCTATCTTTTTAACAACTACGATTTAATATTCATCGAATATGTATGTATTTATTAATATTTGACAATGATATAATAAGAATTTTGGATATATATATGTATATTATATAAATAAATAATATAAAATGAACAAAAACACCTTTTTTTCCTTTATCATTTCTTAAACGCTGCGAAACAATCGTCTGTTGTTGAATGCGGCCATTACTAAAAATATTGTTAGTCATTATTAATACACAAAAATAATAATCTGTGAATATATTTCACATTAAACGACAAATTCACTTGTGTTGTTGCTAGTATTTGCTATGACAACCCTTGTTTTAGGTCTTCTTCACAAAGAATCATCATAAGATATAATAAAATATAATTCTATGTATAGACAATTTCTCAATATTTAGATTAAAAAAAAAATAAATTTACTTTTTTAAGATAATGTCATAATTTTTAACATTGAAATATAATTTGTCAATTATTCAATTGATCTTATTTCTTTATTTTAAATTAATATATAAAATAAAATTAGAAATTAATATTAAGATACAAGTACACAAAATTTTTAATTATCTTTATTGTTTATTTATGTATAAAAAGAAATATACATATATAGCGGTAACCAAAAAACATTTTAGTATTATGATTATATGCAAAAAAAAATAATTATCAAACAAAAATTCCAGTTAAAAAATTATGAAAATAATTTTAAAATAATAGAAATGAATATTATATGTATTATTGAAATTAAAATTAAATAAATAATACATTAAAAGATGTATTCTATTTTTCATGTGACATGTAGCGCCATCCGGGTGATAATAGAACTACGGAACGTCATATCAACATGGTTACGGCTAGTTGTTCCGACGCGATAACGAAACGGAAACATTAAAACAATCTTGAATTTAAGTTACAAAAATATAGGAAAAAAGTTATATTAAAAAATTAAATATCTAAATTGTATATTAACGTGTGAATAGTGTTATTTGAGTGTTTAGTTAGGGAGCATAGAAAGTTTATCATTTTATATTTCTAACATGTAGAAGAAAGATTAGAACAAATTAGTTACCAGTACTACAAAATTAAAGGTTATTTTTAATTGTGAGTGAAGTTCTTTTAATTTTTGTATTAATATAATAAAACATTGTTATTTATTATTATTGCAACTTTTATAGGTTATCTTATGTATCACAATTTTATATTTGCCGCATGTCCACTTGTTATCAATTATAAAGTCAACAAAATTTTTTTTAAATATACCTGCTATTTATATTGCATTATATTGAACATGATCAGATATGAACTTGTAGCTAAAATAAGACAATTAAATTAGTGAAACCTTGAAACATTGTTTTTTTGTCCTCCTTTTTAATCCTTTGTTTTGTATTCCTATTTTTCCTAGCACATAATTGATTTACAATTATTATACAAATTATATTGTTTTGTGCATTTTATTTCCATTTCATTGTAGATTTTATGTTTTAATTTTTATAATATTATGTTTATCTATATTTTTTTAGAAATTTCTTAGGCAAAATTGTTAATTAAATTAACTAATATAACTAAGAACTTAATTATTTAATATTAACTTTTCATTTTATATAAATAATTTATATTTTTTAGATAGATATGTTTATTATTGCAATTTATAATTTTTTTTAATTATATTATAATTTTACAGTGATCAGTATCATCATAATGTCATAATTATAAAAGAAATTGGATATATCATGAGCTGCTCTGTAGAATTAAGACAGCGTAGACAACAGGGGATGGCGGAGGATCCTCATAAACTTGCAGCAATGATGAATAAATCTCAAAGACTTGTGTTGGGCCTGTTAGTTTTATTATTAGTTGATATCATTTGGGTTTCTAGTTCTGAACTTACTAAAGTAAGAATTATTCAAATATTATATTTAAATTAATTATAAATTATAATTTTTTATAATGATCTTTATATTTTAGTATATTTACAGAGAAGCAGCATTTGAAAAACCATTTTTTAGTACATATGTGAAAACATCGATGTTTACATTCTATTTACTTGGTTTATGTTTTTGGCCTCCATGGAGAGATCAATGCAATAAACCAGCAACATATATGGTACATCTAAATACAAATAATTTTATTAATGAAATAAAATTGTTAATTATTATTTCATTTTTTTATTTCAGTTCATAGATCCTAATGTAGAAGATGATAACTTTTATTCAGAAGCCAACACAAGTTTGGTAAACAAAAATTATTATTTTTATTATTTTTATTTTTTCTGTCTTACAAATTTTAATATATCATTAATATTTTATATAATAAATATTAATCAAAATTTTTATAATTGTAGAGTGACCCAACATTTGTTCCAATAAAAACATCAGATCATTGTGATCGTTCTTCAGGTACAGAAAGTGATGATTCATCAATACGTTCAGTAAGATTTAGTAAATTAGCAGAAGTTCGTCATATGTCAGAAAGTGATGCCACAGAAGCATTATTAGCAAGACTTAGTTATCAAGCAAGCTTAAGAGCTGGAGAACATGCAAGACGACAAGCCAATAAATTTTCTGTCCAAAAAGTTGCTAAAATTGCACTTATGTTTTGTTTACTTGTAAGTATCAACTTAATGTTATAATTATATATTATATTTTAAACTTAAAACAATTTTTAATTGCAGTGGTTTATGGCAAATTATACTTATCAAATATCATTAGCAAGAACTGAAGCTGGAATTGTAACTGTATTAACATCAACTTCTAGTTTATTTACTCTGTTTCTTGCTGCATTTTTTCCTAGTAATGGTGGGGATAAGTTTACATTATCTAAACTAGTTGCTGTCTCTATTAGCATTCTTGGACTAGTATGTATAATTATAGCATATATAGCAATATATAAAAAAACATGTAAAAAAGACATGGAAAAAATTTTTTTCTATTTCTTTTGTTTTTTTTTTTTTTTTTTTTT
>NW_006263454.1:1165637-1181682 GCF_000469605.1 Apis dorsata
CAGATTTAACTATAGAAACTAGTAGAATACCTACAGGCATAATATTGGCCCTAGTCAGTGCATTTTTTTATGCAGCTTATATAGTGTTTTTAAAGAGAAAAGTAGATCATGAAGATAAGATGGATATTCCAATGTTTTTTGGATTTGTTGGACTTTTTAATTTGACACTTCTATGGCCTGTATTTTTTATTCTTCATTATGGCCATTGGGAAGAATTTGAATGGCCAGATACTCATCAGTGGACATTTTTAATTATCAATGGTTTGATTGGTACAGTTTTAAGTGAAGTACTTTGGTTGTGGTATGTTTGTAACGAAAAAAAAATGTTGAATTTAATTTGTATTTAATATATATTATATTCATTTCATGTCTACTTGTAGGGGTTGCTTTTTAACGTCATCTCTTATCGCGACTTTGGCAGTTAGTTTACTTATGCCAATGTCAATGATAGCTGATGTCTTATTAAAAAAAGTCGAATACCCTTGTATTTTCTATCTAGGAACCATTCCAATGCTATTGGCATTTCTGACTGTATCTCTTCTATCATATTATGACAATTGGGATCCAGTAATGGATTTAATAAAAAGAATTTATATTTGGATTTGCAGGAAAAATAGATCAATAAGGTATATTAATTAAAAAAATATATACTGCTATAAATTTTAGTTTTAATAAATTTAAAAAAAATAATATCTTCAATTTTAGAATACCAGATCTTGAAGCAGAACAAACAGAATCACTCATAGGAATAAATAGCGGCGAACACGAAGCTTAATTCGACAATAACGAAAAAAGATATGTAATAAATGTGTTTTGTGTATGTATATTTCTATACCTAACAAATGCTTCGTCAATATGCATAAAAAGTTAATGTACTAATGTACTATATATGTCTTCTTAATATGAATATCTTTACTAAACAAATTTTATATATAATTTAAAATGAATGATATATGCATATTTGGTTACAAAGCATTTTTACGAAGCATTATATAATCAATGTTAAGAATTCTAAAATAATTTTTTTTATAAAAACATACATGTTACTAAATTAATTTATCATAAAAATTCAATTTCATTTGTGTGCAGAATATTACAATACTGCCAGACAATAATTGTACATTGTTCAATATGTATGTTATCTGAGCTCTCAAAAGTTTTTTCTTGAAATAGAAAAATATTTAATTATATTTCTTAAAAAAAGTTTTTCATATTAATTGATTTGCTATAATTGCTTGATTTCTTTTTTTGAAAGAATTTTTATATTTTTTACAATGCATACATATTAAAAGTTATACTTAGCTTTTATATTCACTACAATTTCTAGAAAATTATAATATATGAATTTAAAATAAATTCTAATATTTCATGCGAAATAATACATATATAATTTGTGATAAATATGTTAAAGATATTTTTTTATCATTAATGTTATATCTTTATTTAATTATATGTGCAATAGTAATTTATAAAAATAATAATTCTGTGTACAATCTTCAATTTTAATTTTTCAGAAGATTAATTGCATACACTTGTTTCTATAAAAAAGTCTGAAAAACAAAAGAGTACTTATTTTACCAATAATATTTTGTAATATATTTTAAAATTGATAATAATTATTTATAATAATTATTATTAGTATTGCTTCATTTAAAAAGTATTATTTTAGTAATTTTTTTAAATATTTCTCAATTTTTCATGTTATATAAAAATTTCATAAAATGAATTATTAAAAATAAAAGAACTTAATTTATATTTTTCAAAAGATATAATGTATGTTATGTAAAAATATTTGTTAAATATTATGTACTTATTCAAAATGAAGTATGCCCTAAATTTTAAGACAATGCCAGTGAGATATTTATGCAATTTTAATGATATAAGACCGTTATAATGAAATTATATTTAGATTTTGGACCAATTCAAATTCTATAATATTAAGAAATGTGGTGGCCAGATTCATTAATGTATTTTATGGCATACAACTTTTATATTTGATAAAAATAATATTTCTATCATCTTTCTCAAATCTAGTCAAAATAATTATACTGATACATTCCTTTGTCAAAGTATATTTTAATTACAACATAACATTGGTAATCAATTTATTTATTCATAAAAAACAGAGAATATATTTTGCTATGTTGATTATTTCGTTTGTGTATAAAACAATATTAACAACTTCTGTATTTAGTAGAAAATAAATAGAATTTTTTTTTATTATGTTTCAATGAGGAACATCTAAAAAAATTATTTATTATATTATTCACACAGATTTTAAATTTGCACATATACAATATGCATACACATATATAATAATATAAAATTATAAATCTTATATCATAAATTGTAATATTTTGTAAGCAAAATATTAAGTCCCTACATAAGTGTATAATTAGCTTGATATTGTGATATTATAATCATTATGGTGCGCAAATATACTTTAATTTAATGTAATATAAATCAAACTCTAAGATACTGATGTAGATCATAGTTAATTGTTCCTGCATCTACAGTTGTATATTTATTGTACATATAATATTTTAATATTAAGATTAGAATGATATACATATTATATAAATACATCTGTCATTAATAAAACAAAATGACTGATTATAATAATCGATCTTCGATCTTTTTGTACAAAGGCTATTATTATTATTATTAAGAATAAAAATATTTGTTTTAATATAAAAGTTTTTTTTTTTTTCTTACTATTGTATATATTCAAAACATTTGACTACAAGAAAACAAGAATAATTCTACTTGAAGTACAGACCTATTACTTTGTAAAACATGAAATTAACGTTAAACCTGTACAGTTTTTGTATTTTTTCTAATATTAATAATTTATATAATTAGTTCAGGAATTATACTTTTACAAATGTATTAAAAAAAGTGGAAAGTATTGAAATGTACGACTGCTTCAATATGGCATATCAAGATAATGCAAATGCTCTACAATTACATATAAAAAGTAAGAATATTAAAATACTTTTTCTAAATGACAATTTAATTGATACATGTTGCTTTAGTAAACAGTGAAAATTTGATACCAGTCCCACAGAAAAACAATGCTGGATCACTACGGTAAAATTAAAATCTATTTTTTCTTTTCAAAAAATCAATTTATTTTAAACTATTTTAGTATACCAGCCGATCCTTCTTGGCCTAAAATACCGCAGCGTAAATTAATTGATGATGTTGATGATACTATTGAACCTCCATGTATAATTACATTAACTGGAACTCCTAGAAGGAGTCGTACTATAGTTCAAACACCTCTAAATCAGTAAGTATTAAATTAAAATATTATAAAATTTTATGAAATATATATTAATAGAAATATATTTAAAAATACAGATCTCCTAAGTCTACAGTAACTAAAGATAGTGCATATTCTTCCTTTCATCATCAAAAAGCTGCTTCAAGTTTATACAGTTTGAAGAAATTTCCTGGTTATACAGATCCTCGTTTTAAAAAGTATTTTATTTAAATCAATAGAAATAAAAAATAAATAGAAATTAAATCAATATAATAATTATTATATTAATAGAGTAACAAATATTAAGAGAAATCAAGTTACATCAACTGAATCATTACAAAAAAACGATCAATCTATTATTACTTCTACAGAAGATTTAAATATAAAAGAGATGGAAAAATTAACATTTGAAAAGTATACATCATTTTTAATTGATAATATATTACATAATTATATATTATATATATATAATTATATATTGATAATTTTCAAAATTATAATATGTTAGAGAACAAATTAAAATTCAAGAAGCACAAAAATCTCATGAAGAAAAAAAAACTGAATTAATAGAAAATCATGGAGAAAATATTAAGTTTATCATTGACAAGGAATTGCTTTTAGAACGAAAAAGTTCTAAAAATAATTTTGAATCAAAAAAACAAGATAATATTTCAGATGGAAATGAAAATGAAATTATAGAAAAAAATAAATGTGTAAAAAATTTATATTCTTCTGAACATATATCAAAATTAGCTGTTAATGATGCAAATACTCAAGTAGATATTACTTCTTTACCAGTGCAAGTATATGTTCTAATATTTTATAATTAATTTTTATTAAAAATATAAATAACAGAATAAGTTTCTTTATTATTTTAATGTATTTAGGAAAATAATGGGCAGTTGTTTTTTGTGTTAGACAAAAAACTACAGTCACATGCTTTAAATGCAATACATGTTGACACAATCACTGTACCTCAAGAATGTATAAATCAATGCTATAATGTGCAACTTCCAGTTCTTACTTATCAAAATATACCAATGCAAGTATCTTCTACAGGAACAAGTAATGTAATACAGCAATGTTTAAATCATTTAGAACACAAGAATCAAACTAAAACTTTACCTTTAATGAAGAAAGAGTCAGAACAACATATTCATTCAAATCAAGCACAGAATGAAAGCAAATCTCTTATTAACAGTAATAATTTTACAAACATTTATAATTCTTTATTTTCCATTCATTGAAATTATAGTTTTTCAGATGCAGATGAAAAAAGTATTTATGAAGAGAAAAATACTACGTTAATACAAAATAAAATACTTGAAGAAAATAAAAAAACTTGTTTTAAACCAGATTTTTCAGAAAATCTAATTGCCTCTGAAAAATTGCCAAACTTAAATATTCAACATGCACAACAAGAATCTAGCGATTCTGAATATTATATTCCAAATATAAATAAAAAAAATACAAATAATCATGTTTTCCAATGTTTAAAAATGAAAAAAATTACATACAATACAACTTGTGAAGAAACAACAGATTCTGAATTTGTTACAAAAAAATTTATTCAAAAAAAAGAATTTATTGATGCAAATGAATTTACAAACAAAGTTAATAAGATTAATACTGATACTATACATGATAATATTAAAACTCCAGTTTTAAATCATGAACAAGTAAATCATTTATCAAAAGAAAATGAATATTTTCAATCAGTACCTCAATCTAATATAATTGTTAATAATCAAAATCAATCCTTATATCAAAATTACAAAGCAAATATCTATGAAACAAGAGGAAGAAATAAATCTGAGCAATATTTACCTTGTATAAAAAATGAATGTACTAGAAAACTTTGTCGCAATTCTGAACCATATATTACATTTAAACAAAAAAAAGCATCAGCTAGATTTTCTAGAAAAGCTAAATCTTATTTTCAAAAGAATTCTCATTCAGCATTAATAGATTCTGATTATACTTTAGTATGGCCTAATTGTCAATATAATAAATATAAACGTAATCAAACGAACATTCATAAATTCGGTAATCATAAGACAAGAAAAATGAGTCAACACTTTAATCCTGTTCCTGTACACGAACAAAATATGTGTACGCAAATTGATAATGTCTCAAATTTCATTGAAAATAATTATTTGCAAAACAACAAACATATAATTTCAAGACAAGATATTACTAAAAGTTTGTCAAAAATATGTTTGCAAAGAGAACGTTGCAAATATGAAACATCTCCAAGATCAAATATAGATGATATATTTGAAAGATCAAAAAGAATTTCTCCAAAAACCCAAGAATTATTAAATAAAAGTTATTGGGAATATTACAATAGATTGAGACATAAAATAGAGAACACAAGCAGTATTGAACAGCAATATCCGTATAATTTAACAGTGGGTATATCTGAAAAAGGAAAACAGGGAAAAACAAATGAAGTATATGGTAAAGAATTAAAAAATCAGTTAAAAATTAATCCTGAACTGCAAACATTACAACAATGTACAGCTCTTTCTACTGCCATAAATAAGGCATTGTAAGTTATATAAAAATATGTATACATATGATATGTATATTTATTTTAAAAAAATAATAACTTATTTTTTATAATTTTTTATATAGAGATTCAAATCTTGAATCAAATATTATGCAAACAAAACAATTATATATAAATGATAATATCAAAGCAAATCACAAAGATGGTATACAAAATTCTAATACAAAAAAGATTTCACATTTAAATAGTAATGAACCTATAGTTAATAAATTAAGATATAATGGGAATAAAAATGATAAACAGTTTTTGGAACTTAAATCTATTAGTAAGTATTTATTTTATTTAATTTAAATTTGATTTCCTTCTTAATTAATCAATTATATTTAATATTTTTGCTTTTTTTTAATTTTTAGTTTTTTTTGGTGGTATGATGTATATTCTAATAATATTTTTACCAATGTTGTACGATTATTTTTATTACGAAGAATACGATGATTATGAAAATTTAAGTTATTTGGAACTGGTAGTGGAATATATTTTATCTTCATTTCAAGAAGCATTTGGTGGTATTTTTAATGGTGTAAGACAAATTTTTTTCTATCCAGTAAGTTTATGATTGAAATTTTAATACTTTCATATTTAAACAAATGAGAATGTTATAATTTTATAAAATTTTATAAAATTTTTAGCATGCATGTAAGAAATGTACCAATAATGCATAAAATTAACGATGATCTTCGCACTGTGTGCAAGTTTAAAATATTTTATTATGGTTTGTTCTTTATCTATTGATTAGTATTTATTTTTGTACTAAACAAGTATTTTTGTAATTAATTCTATGTGTAAATGTTTCCTTTTTTACACATTTATAATTAAAATTTCACTTGAAGATTATACTTATATTTTAGTTTATAGATTATATTGTCCGTTTATATTATATCTTTAATATTTACAATATATCTTTTTTAATTTTCTAATTGTTAGTTCTATTTATGCCAAATATATTCAAATTGAAACAATCGGACATTTTCGACTATATTCGTAAAACATCGTTGCCGATAGTACCCATCATTAGACGAAAGGGGGAAACACGCTTCACATAAACTATAAATGCACTGTGCGCACGTTGATTTCGGTCATTTTGCCTGGAGATCTCCGGTTTGATACGGAAAGCCCGCGATTTTTAACATCTGTGTTGAAAAAGCGTGTATATAACTTCGTTATACGGTAGTTATATATTAATTAAAATATAACTAATTTTTTACGGAGGCATAAAATATAAACAATCGTCGATTGAAAAAAAACGATGGCAGACTATGTGATCGGTGACACAAAACCGGCAGATGTACCCTTACCGGACGATGGACTTTCAGCAGGACAATTATTCACTACTGGTGATGGTCTTACCTACAATGATTTTATTATTTTACCGGGTTATATTGATTTTACTGCCGACGAAGTTGATTTATTGTCGCCATTGACAAAGAAAATTATGATCAAAGCACCATTGGTATCATCTCCTATGGATACAGTTACAGAATCCGACATGGCTATAGCCATGGCTCTATGTGGAGGAATTGGCATAATACATCATAATTGTACACCCGAATATCAAGCCAACGAAGTGCATAAGGTATATTTCTTTTTTATTTAAATATTTCCATTTGTTTAATATAAAATAGTACTTATGGCACCTAAAATTTTATAATACATTTGCGTTTATTAATATACATTTCATTTGATCTTATGTTTCTAATTTATCGAATAGTAACATCGTAATCAACGATAATATATAAATTGATAATAAATATTTATTTTCTGTTAAAAATTTTGTAGAAAATTTCTTATGCTTAATTGAATTATTCTTATTAATCTCATTTATGCTCATTTTTTTTCATATTTATTATATTAAAAAGAAAAAAAATAAAAATTTCTGAATTTTTAAATTTTGAATTTGTATTTAAAATTATAATTTTAAATAATTTTATATATATATAATTTTTTTTTTTATGATTTTAGGTGAAAAAATATAAACATGGTTTTATTAGAGATCCAGTAGTTTTATCACCCAATCATACAGTCAAAGATGTTCTAAATGTAAAAGCTGAACATGGTTTTTCTGGTATTCCTATTACAAATACTGGAAAAGTTGGGGGCAAATTATTAGGCATTGTAACATCCAGAGATATTGATTTTTTGGAAAGTACAACAAATCAGCAATATATAAAATTAGAAACAATAATGACAAAATTAGAAAATTTGATTACTGCAACTGCTGGTGTAACATTACAAGAAGCAAATATAATTCTTGAAAAATCTAAAAAAGGAAAACTTCCAATTGTTAATGAAAAGGGAGAATTAGTATCTTTAATGGCAAGAACTGATTTGAAAAAAAATCGTAATTATCCAAATGCTAGTAAAGATGAGAATAAACAATTATTAGTTGGTGCTGCTATTGGCACACGCAATGCTGATAAACAGAGATTACAACTTCTTGCTGTAGCTGGTGTTGATGTAATCGTTTTGGATTCTTCTCAAGGCAATTCTAAATATCAGATTGATATGATTAAATACATTAAATCAGAATATCCAGAATTGCAAGTAATTGCAGGAAATGCTGTAACAACCATGCAAGCTAAAAATCTTATAGAAGCTGGAGCTGATGCTCTAAGAGTTGGAATGGGTTGTGGGTCTATTTGTATTACCCAAGAAGTTATGGCTGTGGGAAGACCTCAAGCAACTGCTGTATATAAAGTTGCAGAATATGCAAGAAAATTTGGTGTACCTGTTATAGCAGATGGTGGTATTCAATCTATTGGGCACATTATCAAAGGCTTAAGTTTAGGGGCTAGTACAGTTATGATGGGATCTTTATTGGCTGGTACTTCAGAAGCACCAGGTGAATATTTTTTTAGCGATGGTGTCCGTCTAAAAAAATATAGAGGTATGGGTTCTTTAGAAGCCATGAATAGAAAAGATGCACAAGGATCAGCAATGGATAGGTATTTTCATAATGAGATGGACAAATTGAAAGTAGCTCAAGGTGTTAGTGGTTCAATAGTTGATAAAGGAAGTGTTTTAAAGTTTTTACCTTATCTATTATGTGGTATTAAACATGGATGTCAAGACATTGGAGCAAAATCTCTCTCTACTTTAAGATCTATGATGTATAGTGGAGAATTGAAATTTGAAAGAAGAACACATTCTGCTCAGCAAGAAGGAAATGTTCATAGTCTTTTTTCATATGAAAAGAGACTTTTTTAAATAGATAAATATTAAATGAGCACCTTACAAAAAAAAAAAGAGTACCTGCATTTAATTGCATATAACTTTTTTTATGTCTTGGATTATGTGAAATCACATATTTAATTACGGATAAACATGTACTTATGCAAAATTGTTTTATGAAAAAAATTATAATTGTTTTTAACAATAGACAAGTGAAATTTATTTCATGATTATTTTACATATGAAAAAAGTTATTTTAAAAGATTTTTTATAATATACTTAACAAAATTTTTATGTGAAACATAAATATGTATTTTATATATTTGTAAGAAAAATTCATTTATAAGAAAAAAAGCATTTTATTGGAAATCAATTTTTAAAAATCCTATATATATAAATTTACCAACTTTATAAAAAAAATATTCTCATATATTTCTATAATACAATTTAATTTATTATTGCATGTATATACATGTATGACATATTCTATGTAGATCAATCAATTTAATTGATATAACTATGACTGAATTATTAAACAAAATATAAATATTGTAATATTTTTTTCTTGTTGTCTCTTTATCTGATTTATTTTATTAAAAAACACTATTGAAAATTCCCATAAAATCATATTAATATTATATTTGGTTAAAAAATTATATATAATATGTAAAATCTATAATACAACAAGAAAAAAATAATTCATATTAAAAACATTCAGAAATTAAATGCCAAACTATGGGAACACTATTGAAAAAAAATTAATTAATCAGAAATTAATTATTTATTAATTGATTATTCATTCCTATTGTAACATGATATAAAAAAATAATTTAATAGATTTTAGTACTTCTTTATCATATAGTTTAATGTAATTTATGAAAATACTTTTCTGATTCTGATAAAACAAATTCTCTCTTGAGATGAAAGACTTAGGTCTAAATACTTAAACTAAGTCAATTAATTTTGTAATTTTAAATATGTTAAACAAATATAATAAAAGAATGATATCTATTATTGTTAGTCGCAAATTTTATACAACTGTTACAATTAAATTGTATATTTGAAATAAAGACTAACTAATGTTAAAATATTCCGTGTATATAATTACATATTCCATATAAATATTTGCAATAAAGTAAATTATTGAATATATATAGAATGTGATGCGAATTTATCCATCGATTGTTACGTCAACGTATTGTCCTTTTTAAACATAACCTAAAAATTATTTCCATAACTAGTAAAAAAAAACAAGAAGATTGAGAAAGTGTAAAGTTTAAAACAATGGTTTTATGTAACATAGAATGTTTAGAAAGAATTTCAAATTACTTAGATGTCTCACCATTACCACTGGAAATGCAAGAAAATGTAAATAATAAGTTTTTTTATGAAAATAAATTATATTAAAGAATAAAATTAATTTAATTTTTATATCATTTTATAGGTAATTGTTACTATGGAACGGGAATCAAATAAAAAAATAGAAGGATTTAGTACTATAATTCAATTTCTAATTGAAAATTCCAAGTACCCTGATATACTTGGTATTGATAATGAAATGAAAGCATTATCACGTCAGTGGCTGGAATATGCAGTTGTCTGTGTCAATTACGCTGATACTCCCGCTAATGCGAAAAGAATCTTGCAGGTAATCCAATTATTTATATAATTGTATTAAGAATAAATACTAATTTGATTAGATTTATACAAAATATATTTCAAAAATATATAAATTAAAAAACTATATTTTATTTTTATAGGAATTAAATATTGCACTAAGGGATAACACATATTTAACTGGTACAAAGAAAACTATTGCTGATATTACATTATATTATGCTCTACATTCAATAATGGTAATAAAAAGTATAATAAGTAAAACATAGGAATCCTTAGTAGATTGTAGAGATCAATTTAATCTCTTTGACCTATTTCTTATTGCAGCGAGAATTAAATCATCAAGAGAAAGCTCAATATGTACATGTGTCTAGGTGGTTTGATAATATGCAACAAGAAGAAAAATTAAGACAACAATTAGATTTAATTTCTTTTGATTTGTTACATTTATTTTTATAAATAAAATAAAGATGTAGTAGTGATTTCATAGACATTATATATTATTGTTAAAATAACTAAAAGCAAATAATTAAATATATTAATAATTATTAATTGATAAAAACAAAAGTTTAAAAAAGTAAAAAAATATAAAACATAAGCTACATTTTATTGATTTTGAATCACTTTAAAAGTTTATTCTATTTTTATCATTTTTATATCACATTTATTGATTTACATTATTGATATTTACTTCGATATTTTTCTATATTTTTCTAAAAAATAAATTCGCTTATGTTTAAATCAATTGAATAATTTATAATTTTTGATATCATAAATTTTTTAAATTAAAAGTGATATTTTTTAATTCTATTGAAAAGCAATATATTTCGTACAAATAGTACGATCATATTATGTTAGATGGCATAAGAAATACAGATTGAAATCAATATATTAGAATATGTGATACAAAATTCCGTAAGATGTCACGTCTATTCTAATTTTCATCTCTTTTGTGATACAATTTATCTGTAATTACACATTATCTTTTCGATATACTAAATTAAATCAGAATGCTATATAATATTATATTTTATATCTAATACTTATCTACATTATAATATTAATTTTTGATAAATACGATTAAAAACTAATAATAAATAAATATTGAAGTTATATAGTTAGTTAAATATTAAAGTTAAATATTAAAGTTAAACTTAAATATTAAATTAAATATAAAAGTATATAAACGCGATTTTACTAACAAATCCAAACCAAAATCATTGCTTGATAATGCAGTTATCTATTATATTATTCGTCCTCTTCTTCTTCTTCTTCTTCTTCCTCTTCTACACCTTCTTCTTCTTCTTCTATGAAAATGAACATCAAATAATGAAAAAACAAAATAGAGAAAATATTAGTCAATCTGTATAATTATTTATATTCATTTTACCTGTCGGTATAACAGGTGGAGGCGGCAAATGAGCAATTCTAAAGGCCTCTTCTTGTTCGAAGGTTGGATCCTGAATTTCCATAATCTCAGGACCGATTTTATACTGATCCTGTACAGGTGGCATAGACTGAGGGCTGTAATTGTACGCCGTGTATTTGTGACCCCAACCAATGTACACGTTAGCGCAACGCCTGTAGAGAGACACCATTAAAGTAACATTAGCGTAATTTCCCGCGCATTAATTTTCCTTTAACGCGCCATAATTCCTCTTTTCCCGGTTGATTCGTCCCACGATAAAACCTTCCCTTCGCTCTCGAGCTTGCCGTGCTGTTTCTTCGATATCCCAAGGGGAATTTATACTCGTCGGTCACATAAATATCATAGATACGTCTGCTTAATGGAAAATCATTATTGAATAGGGTCTATAGTACACGCACCTTCCGGAAGCAAAAGCATACGCTCCAGGCCAAATGTTTGATCTAATTAATGCAACCGCCTGATCAGGTTGGACACGGGAAGATAATGAAGTACCCCACGGTATTATCGAGTCTATTATAGCATCTTCCGACAAAGGTGTCAAAAGCGGAGGTCCAACCTCCTTCTCTTCTTTTTCTTCTTCCTCCTCTTCTTCTTCACCTATTTCTTCTTCAAGTTCCTAATTTTGTGAAATTTTTTCTGTGATCTATTTAAATTTAATACCTATTTATATTTAATATTCGAATATAATATTATCTTTAATTCAAGAATTGTTTTGAGAGTTTGTTTTCAAGAGTTCTTTTATTAAAGAAAATCATATTAAGATCATATTAACATCGCATTTTTTAAGAATATTTGATTAAACTTACTTAATTTTCATGAAAATTAAAATCGTGATTCTAATTTTTTCTTTTTGAATTGAAAAAAATATTTTAATTAATTAAATTTACTTCTTCCTGTTTCCGTGGACTCCACCATTCAATACGACCTTGTTTCAAAATATAGGGCATATGATGACACCAGTTCGACATAGAAGGGTCTATCAAATCTTTAATAGGCAACGGATCATAATTCACGTTCTCAGACAATACTCCACCTTTAAATGCAATAAATGGCACATAAAGAAACTTAAGTTAAAAGAAAAAAACCATGGTTTTATGATTAATAAAACCAGCGTTAAGAATGGTTAAGAGAAACTACTCGATAAATAAAACATAATAACGAGCGTTTCGAATAATTTATAGCATTGTACTCTCTTCTCTAATTTTTTTTCAAAATAAAAGTATAATGTATTACCTTCTGCCATTTCCTCCATTACCTCTTCTTCCTCGTCCCCTATGCCAAAAGTGTAGAACCCAATTGGCGAAACTTGGGTAGTCGAACTAATCCTGGCTATTTGCGCACGAAGATAATTCTTTTCCATACCAGGAAATGGTGGGAAAGTGTGAATCTATAAAACGAAAATAATCATGGTTATTTACAATTTATATATTTCTTTTATTTCCTTCCTTTTTTTATTTTATTCTATTTTTATAAAATGGATACGTTACCGGTGTTTCTAAATTTCCTGTGCAATAACGAACAATGTATCGTGCAATTACTATCTGCTGCGGTGTAACCGGTGGCAGTTCGATCCACTTGTCCAAACCGGGCTCGTTGCATACAAAATATACCTGGAACAAAGTCGACCACTAGGATCACGCTCAGGAAAACACGCCCAGTGTTTTGTGTTGCATATTAATTCGATGGAACATTGCACCGTGAATGTTTGTGCCGTCCATGTTTTCGACACGTGCAATACAATCTCACTTTGATTAATTGAATGTTGCTTGATGATATCGTTTACTAATACATGCAATTACTATTCTTTCTTAATTTTAATACTTTTTTGAATATATTCTCTCTTTTTTTGAATTTTATGAATCTGTTACCAAATTAAATAGTTAGAAAGTTAAATTTTTATTAAATATAAGTATAATTTTTATTTTTTTCTATTTTTTGTATTTCGTAAAATTTTAAATAATTAATAAAAAAACAGAACATTTTTAATTTTAAAAATTTCGAAATCTCATAAAATTTTGGATTTAAATTTATTTTTAAAAAATTAAATTTTAATCCATTTTTATGATTAACTTCTCTTTCTTTTGATAATGACTTCTTTTTTAATTTTTATTTTATTATTTTCGATTATGTATTGAAAAAATTAAAATGTACTTTGGTATTTGTGCCAGTTCCGAGTTTCTCTGAAGGTATTTCCGGTGGTGGTATCCATGTACGAGTAGGTAGAGGCGGAAAGACGAGCTTCAAGCCCTCGGGTGCCGCTTCTTCCTCTGTTTTCCCCGTTTCCTGTGTCGCTCCTTCCATGTCTTCAACAGCTTGTTTTTCGGCTTTTGCCGCTTCTTCCGCTTTCGCTTGCTTTTCTTGACGTCTCCGTTCCTCTTCTTCCGCCATTTTCTGCAGACGCGTGGACGAGATTCAAAATGTGTTTTTGCTCTCTTTCACTCTGAAATTCATTTTCTCCGTGTCGTATTGTTTTATAACGATTCAAGAAAATTATTCAAAAAAAAATTTTCTAGACAATTGAAAGATTATCAAAGTGGATAAATATTCATTTAATTAATCACGGAAAAAGTATATAGAGATGTTCCTTTCTTTTTCGTTTCGAATTATTCTTACCTCTATTCTTAAATTTAGTTCCTCTGGTTGTAAATCTGCTTCCACTACATAATAATTTTTCGGAATTCCGAGAATTTTTCCCCAAAATCTACCATGTTAAATTATTAATTTTTAAATATTTTTTTCTACTAAGAAATTTTATATATATACATTATCATTCAAAAATCTTAAGATACATTTATTACATTTATTCAAATGTTGAAAAAAATATTGTTTTTTTTAAATAAACAATTTCTTTTCTGATTTTAATGAATTCATCCCTCTAAAGATTGATAATTTTAATATAAATTACAATTAAAAAAATATACTTATATTTAAGATTCAACTTATATCAAATATAAATAGAAGTTATCTTAAAACTTTTGAGTGAAAATTATTAGTATATACCTGACATTTTCTATAGGATTCTCAGCCATGAGTTCCCTTATAGACAAATTAAGCAACACCAATTCTCTACGAGGTAATCCTATGCCAGTTTGCTCGAAATAAAACAAAAAATCTAACATATTTGGTATTTTCTTCTTTTTATCTTCATCTTCCTCAATATCTTCTTCGATTTTTTCTCCTATAGTTTCATAGAATTTTTCTAGTTTCTATAATTATAGGAAAAGTGTAATTAAGTATAATTAAATTTCTCAGGTGAATCGCGTTATTATTTATAAGAATATTAATGATTATTTAATTATTAATTGTTTCCGATTGTTCGCACCTTGAACAGTTTGATGATTTTTTTCGCATGCTCGAACTGAGTCGGTGGAACGTACATGTCTCGAAGATGACTGGATTTAGTTTTGAATCTCTCCTCTTTTACTTTTCTGCTAAATTCCTCGAAAATATCTACTGCATTTTTTGGTCTCTCAGTGAGTATTTTGGCCAACACTTCTGTCAAGTGATCGTACCTGAAATTTTCAAATATTAATACATCTGATAAAATTTCTTCTTATTATTATTTTAAATTCATAGAAGTAACAATAATGAATATTTTGAAATTATTCGGATCGTTGCATACAATTAATAATAAATCGAGCACCAAAGTAGATGATTATTATTTGAGGCATTTCTGCTTTGATAACCGCGTTAACGTTTTCTAGAAATAGCTATGCGCATATAGAGAACTTTGCGAATCGTGATTACTATTTCTGAATTCCAATTATTAAGTCCAATTTCTAGAATAAAATTCACTTCAACAAATTTAATTTTGTATCATGATCAATTCAATTATGATAAAAAATGCAAAAATAGAATGATATCATATATCATATATCATCTTTTTCCACAGAAATTTCATAATACGTTTCAATATTATTATTTAGCATTTATTATTCATATATTATTCATATATGGATATACTTCTAAGAAATATAATTACAAGAAAAAAAAA